>NW_017259192.1:4599239-4609196 GCF_001594045.1 Atta colombica | reverse complement strand
TATATATATATATGTACATATATATATACACATACACAAAGTGAAAATGAAATCATCATTTTTGAAACATTGATAAATATAGGAAAGAAATAAAGTAATAGCCAAATATGATTAAGGTGAAATCCTCCCATATGAAAAGATGAAAAAAATCATGCAGCTAGTACAAAAGTCCAAAATTTATTAGTTAAATGCATTAATTTTTGTTTAAAATCTGTAGCATAATTTTTTATCAATATTGAAAAGACAAACAAAACAATTATTCCATCATGGTACAAAGATGTAGATATATCACTGTTTCTTTTAATCCATGTCAGAATGAAAAATTTACGAGCTTGTGCGATGTCGCGTGCGAGGTCCCTTGTGATCTTTTTTTCATTGAGCGACAAAACCGCAATCGACCGTATGCACACGTGTAATTGAGCCTCTGTGACAGTCGTCTCGCGTTGTTTTGCCCATAGTCCACTACCTCACGCGAGGGACCAGTGACGCGTAGCGCAGCGACGGTTGCATTCAATTTGCATCCGACAGATAAAAGGCGCGGTTAACGCGGGTATACAGAGGCAAGGGGGCACGAACGAGAAAATCAGTAAACCGATATTCCAGCAATAACAACGATGTGGCAAGGAGCCGCCGTCGCTGCGGAGTCTCGCCGCAACCTGCCTTCAATTTCATCCTACTTCAGCTACATCCTGCTTTAACATTCGCCTTTCCACCGTGGGCACGCCCTTCCCAGTGCAGGCGCGATGTACCCTCCGGTGGTGAGATGCCGAGGTTTGAGTTTATTATGATTATGAGGCGAGCAGAGGTGAGACTCACGACTCTCGAGAGACCGGCTTTTCTTCTTCGTCTTCCTCTCTTCTTCCTCTATTTCGTTCTCTGCGCGTTCATCCTCGCCCCTTTTCCTTTTCCGTTTCTCGTTCTTTTCCTTTTTCTTTCACTTTCTCGTCCACTGATTCAAGACGTTTCGTTCCTCTCCGTATTGTGAATGTACCGCCTGAGTACCGAAGAATTTCCTTCCTCTCACTATATTCCTTTTTCTTCTGCTATCCTGCTATCCAACCATCGGTTTGTTTCCATCCATTCTTTGTTTGTCCATTCAGAGTCTTCGGCGCTAATCGCAGAGATAAAATAAGATTCTAGGAAGTAGAGTGAAGGATGCACCCCCGATGGCCAAGCTTCTCTTTCAATGAACGCTGCTTGCGAGACTTCACTCTACTTGCGGTCTCATTTTCAATGAAGACGCCGTAAAAAGTTCCAAGTGCTACGCCGATGTATCGGAAAAAGAAATTGGGGAGTAAAATGGTAGCAGCAAGTAGCTAGTAGACTAGCACGAAAAGGGTCAGACTCATGGAACTAAATCTAATCGGCAAAAGGAATAGACCGAAAACTAACCCCAAGTTTACGTTCCCCGCTTTTCCCGTTTTAAACTCGAGCAAGACGTACTTTAACTCTTACGAAACTTAGTTAATTTCTGAACGCTTTTATCAAAATATATAGCTTCGGCAAATTACACGGGATTAAATATTGTTTTTGAGCATGTTATTTAATTACTTGTTAATTTTTTATTTTTCTCGACGTACGCCATTGCATTACTGCGATGAATAAATCGATCGCTAATTGAAATCCAGTCTTCAATCCATAAAGTGAACCGATTTGTATGCAGAGCGGGGAGAAACGTCAGTAGCTTCCGTAAAAAAACAGGATACAATGAGAAATGTCGAGTCATCCGACAGTGCCTATTTATTCCTGGACCTTAAGCTACTTTCATTGCCATTTCCTTAATCCATCGTACAAGCTTGCGAAAAAAAATTCATCTTTGTACTGCACCGCGGGCAAATGTAGCGATAGGAATCCGAATAGCTGAAAGATATCGAGCGTGGACCACGGTTCGTGAACTGTCGCTTTCAATATCACGGCTACCACCGACAAGGTCTCGCGTGATGGGTATACAGCGAGCTTCGTAGAAACTCCCGGCACAACAATAACGATCAATCGGTAAGATCGACGATGACGGTGCATGCGTGATACAAAAAAAAGAGAAAAAAGTAACGAACCATAAAGAAAACGGTGCGGCATCGATACAGTTACGACGATTCCCTCTATGATTCTTCTCGTTTGTCGAGTCATCATCATAACATATCGACGCATCACGTATGTTATACTTGAAACAAGACTCGTCGGAAACGAAGCGTCCGAGCGTGCGATAAGGTTCAACGCGTTATCACGATTTTTATTGGGCCGTCAGAATGAAGGAGCACTATGCACGTGACAACGCACACCGAGCACCGTCGACTCATCATCCCCGGTAGGTAATTGCCGGCTAGTTAGACAATCAAAAGAATATTATCCTGACGAATCACTACAACATGCGGCGATTATTATCGTTAATTAATGAAATCGTGTAACTAAAAGGAAGAATTTCAGACATGCGACGGTCGGCTCGCGAGATTTCCGGTGGAGACACGGATACGGCACGCTTATCGGTCGTGAAGTAATAAGACAACGCGAAGAAGAAACAGACATAGCGTGCAGATATCGCGTCGCGTGTAGGTACTGCGCGAGGAGCAAGACGATCAACGGCAATGGGTAAAGATAGAACGAGAGAGAAGCAAATGTATGGATATGCGAACAGCGAGCGAGCACTCTAGGAGATAAAGGAAAAGGGAGAAAAGAGGCTATGGAGCTGATTAACGCGCGGCGTCTTGTTTCACCCACCCGCGTCCACGGTGGTTTGATTCGGAGCGATAAACAGTTTATGAAGCAGCCGGACCGAGAGTAATAGATTAAATGCGTAAGAGAGACACGGGGAGGCGGAGAAGGAAGCGAAAGAGACCGCGGATAAAGACAAGGGGGTGTGGAGAGCGCGGTAAACAATGGTGGGTAGCCTCCCGCGTCCGGTAACTGCCGCCGCCACCGCACTCTAACATGGGAGCTCATTACGGGGTCTCGTGTGAGCGCATCCACCTATAGTTGATTGCATTATAATACGATCTGGTGCCTCCTTCGTTGTCAAGTGGCATTGCCGCCGCGCGCGGAGGAAGATTCGCTGTGAGATCGAAGCTTCTTCGGATGGTCGCTGATATTCGTGCGTAGTAAATGGCGAGAGGAGCCTTTCATTAAAATCGTTAATCGGACATAGACTAATGGATGTGGTCGACGCGTTAATGATTCAATGGTTCAATAACGCTAGAGATAAAACAGGCAGACGATCGCAGATGGCGTCGGTTAATTGTAGATAGCCACAGTCGCGTATACGGTTGCTGCGCGATTACAACTGGGTAGATGGGTAACGGGTATAAATACATCCTGAACACGGGAGTCTTCTTGGTTGTCGCGAGTCAGGAAACTAGGTTGTTTGCCCGTTGTCACATCCACTTGCGGCCAGGGAAAGCAGTCGGCTGTCTTCACGATGGTGGATTGCGTGCGAAGTACTCGGTCTCATGAGCAATTGCTGTCGAGTAACGGTAAGGGCGAGGAGGGAAAAGGGCAAATGTGCACGACGGCCTCTACGTGCCAAGATGGTAACACCAATGTTAGTAGGAAGAAAGGTGAGAGAAAAGGGGACAGAGTTGGCTCGAGGGGAAGAAAAAGAAGCTATGACCATGCTTTTCTTGTCGCCTCCATTCACGTGTCATCAGTCACGCGGGTAATGAGTGTCGGAAATACGAGGTTTCTTGAGTCAAACGGGGCTGTTTTCTCTTTCTGCTCCCCTTTTTTTCCCTCTTTTTCATTCCCGTCTCTTTCCTCCTGCCCGACTGACTACTCGGTGCTATTTATTATTGTCTGTAGGCGTATATACGTGCATGGAAAATAAAGAGTGTATCTTCAGGGTAGACGTCAACGTGTTTAAGTAGTCACAAGTCGTACGTACTGGGTGATGTTCGTCATATCTGATGTAAGAATCTACCAAGTGATTTCGCCCGCTGCGTACTCGTCCATGCTTGATCCTACATCGGTCAGCAAGTAAAGGACAAATGAGATGATCTGATGGATAAGCATACTTACGATCCTTTTGCAGAAGCGTGTGATTTATAACATGCGAAAAATAACACTTTGTGAAATAAATTTAACTATACATTTTCCACATTACTAAATTCATAACAATTTTGTGAAACTTTATGCAATTTATCGAAAAAATATCCGAGAGCAATATTAGGAAGAATATGCCACTCAATTTGGTAGATGGTAGAAAATATGAGTAAAACGTGCTTCACATATTTAAAATTTTGATCAATTTTTCACAGTACAATTTCGATATATGTGCGCAGACTGATCTGTTGATCTTTGCTAACTAAATATTTATTGTCAAAATTCAAAATCGAGTCCCATTTATATATCAATATCTGAATTTTCATTGTACATTGATGCAATAGTCTAGTCTGCGTATGAATTTCACATGCGTACTATGTTAGAGAGTAATGATAAAATTAATGTCAAGATATCTAAGGTAAAAATCTCATTTATAACGGCGACGTTGTGTCTGGAATATCTCAACCGGTACGTTTTTCCATAGAAATTGTACCTTGCGGAATTACGTTCGGTAAAGTAGACTGCAGTAAGCGCGAAGGAGGAGATATAAAGTGGCACTTTGCTTCCAAGAATCCTCGATTCTCTCGACTCGATATGACACTCGAGATCGTCCTCTCGTTCTTGATAGTCCTCTCCTTGTCGTTTCTGCAGAAGGTAATTTAAAACGAAGAGTCTAGTTGCAATTTTGACACCGTCTTGTACCGAAAAGAATATAATCGAAATTGCGCTTACTAGAGCAAAAGAAGACGTAATGACAAGCCGTAGTATTTCTTTATTAGTAAAATTTTTAACCTTCTAAGCTTATTTAATAAAATTTATACATAGTCATATCATCGTTCTTCGACATGAATTTTCCGTCCAATAAATTTTTCTTTCCACGATATTCATGATTTGTTAAATGAAAGAGTACATCGAGTTAACTATGATATCAACTGACATTATTAATGTACGAGCGATTTGCATTAAAACTTAATGATATGCAGAATCGAAATATATATGATGTGAAACAGTAATCGAGCGGGATACGAAATGATGCGGCCGATCGACATTTTCTTATAAATAGAACTGATGATTAGGATCGATTAATATAATTATAATCTGCAAGTAGCTAAAGCATCACGATCGGATTACATGCCCGGTCATTGGACGAGATAGTACCATGTCTGCTGGAACCAGATTCTACTCACCCTAATGAGACTAGATTAATTACCGAGCCGTGCTATTAAACGCATCTACGTTAACGTATCGTGCACTTAACTTAGAACAGAACGGAATGTAATCCCTTGCTACGATAATTGTCAGAGTTCTGCTTGTGTAGTGGGCTTCTATGACATGTTTGAGAAAATAAACGATGCAATGTGATGCGCGATCTCGAATTATGATAAATTTTTTCATTATGATGATGATCGTCATAATAGTTTGTGTCTGCATGTGACAACGCGACCAAACAAAATAACATCTTTAATTAGTATTCGGTTATCAGGTCGAATGGTCAATGCCAATCGTTAAACTAATAATACGAGATAGCAGTGGACTCTACGAACCATTTAAATTGACTTGCATAATCGTGAAGTGACACAGCGCTATTGCTGGTCGCAGTTGAGGTGGAAAGCCGGTAAAAACATGCATCTATTTCCATATAACAGGTTTATATATTAGGCCGTCACCGACAGCACGTAGTTACATTTGAATACGATGTCCTAAAGCCGAGAGCTACCGGCAGTTCAACGCGCTCTGGTACGTGTACACCAGAGCACGAATTAGGTCCATGTGCATTTAGGCCGACGAGAGCATCGTGCCCCGCGTGCACGCGAGCTCGATTGCTCTTCACCAATTACAAAATGCAACTTGGCACTGGCTAAATGCTTGACTTCGAGCAATTATAAGGGACATTAAAGTAATAATGGAATAAAAAAACTGGCCCTCTCATGCGATGTAAAGTCACTAGCGCGACATGAAATAGTGGCACACACTCACAAAAACAATAAAATATTTAAGAAACTGTTATACAAATTACTTAAGTAATGTTTAATAAACTTCATTACGCAGAATACTTCATCAAATGCGTCACTATGCTGCTTCGTATTGCATCCCCATCGTATTAATCTCCTTCTTCAAATTACTTTTATAATTAAATTCTATTTAATTGAATTCCGAAGAATAAGAACTTTATAGATTTTCGCAAAGAGAAGTAATATAATTTACGCATTTAAAATTTGCGAATTGCAAAGACAAATTATCTGCGTAACTTACATTTATATTAGTCCTTTTTGCACGGAGTAGCAAACATGTTTCGCAGAAAGCGTAATATTCTCTTTAAGTTTCATTCAGTGCATGATCTCGTGATATACTGATACAGACTGACGTTTTAATTACGTTACAAGCGAGGCGCGTAAGTGCGGCTCCTTCTGCTTAAAGCGGAACTGCTCTCATCTCGACGATTGTAAAATCACAGTAACGAATATAAAGTCAGGTATGTCAAACATTTATTGCTATAAGCATCTCTTAATATTCTCACGCATCAAGGACCATACGAATTAAATGGGAAATCTCCAAGAGAAGTTGTTGGGTTATTTCTCTCTGTAGATTTGCCCAACATTTTATCTCAAAATAACGTAAGAATTAATGTTCTTCGCGAAGCATAAATAAGTAAAAAAACAGATATAAAGATGTTCTTATTTCAGTTAGTTGCTTTATATATCTTCTTTAACATTTCAAACACTTAATTAAATCAAAAATAACATGTGGAATTATTATATAATACTAAAAAGTTTATTATTATATTTTTACTTTATGTTTAGTTTGTTTAATTTGTTTATATAAAATTTATTTATATAATTACTCATAAATATTTTTTATAATATTAATCATATTTTTTTCTTTTTTTTTCTTCTTTTTACTGGATTTGTTTAATATTCGCTCCTTAAGTAAGTAATAAGTTGTACTTTTTTGAAACTCGGACAATTAAGACTAGCTGATTCATCAAGCCTATGCCATCGTAGAATGAGCTTGTATAATAAATCAATATTCATAATTACGTATAACCTCGCGTACAACGCAAACAATTACATACAAGATATTATTACCTGGTAAATACTTGCACGAAGTATATAACTTCAGTCATAAAATCATGACTTACCTGTAACAAAAAAAAGAGATAATTCATTAGTGGCATGACAAAAATTAGCTTTAATCATAAACATAATATTCGATGAATATTTAACAAGCAAAACTTTTATAGTTACGTTTATAGTATAAACTTTATGTATGTGTCAATATCGTCACGTACTTATAAAAATTTAAGAGTTACAAGCTAAAACTGACTAATTCATAAAATCATTAGAAAAATCTTATTAATCTTTATTTAAAACTTATTAATCTTTAAAAAACTTAAAAACTTTATTTATTTGATTTCCCAAAAAAAGATTCATGTGCACTGTGCGTCATGTATAGAAATTACGATAATTTTAATAGTGTTTTGCTGCAATACAAAAAGAACTTTTTTTTAATCAAAAAGAAAAGTACTGATGTTAATAACTTTTAGAGCTTGTCTTTCATATACAAGTTTTTAGTATTAGATATTATTTCCATTTTGTATAATCCAAGATTTACTTTAGTAATGCAAGTTAGTATGCACTACATTTAATAAAAAGTGAAATAATATACCTATGTAAGAAAAAGTATAAAAAGTACAGCATTATCATAAAAGTTAAATATAATTGGGTACATAAAGTCTAAGTCTCTGCAACCATGAAACTCTTTTATATAATTTTTTAAGTAATGGAACTGCGTGCAGTAGCGTCATTTTGCGCACGCATTGCATGTCGAGCTCGTCAAGAAAAATGCAGGCCGCTTAACAATGAATGAAGTAGAAATTTTAGATCCATATGTATAGAATACGTTAATGACTCAAATTAATGCTTTTCCTGTTATAAGTAAAATTCATTGCTGCAAGAAACAATGCTAATTCTATGTAATTACTGTTTTTAAAGATTATCTCTGCAATACACATGTAATGAGTTGGCTAATGTTTCACGAACTGTAACGAAATAGAGAAAAATAAAAAGGACTTATCTCAAGATCGCGCAACAAACAGTTACTACGTAATTACCATTGTACATTTTTTCTTCAGCGATTATTCAATAATTTTGCAATCAATTTTCCTTTAGCAAAAATTGAAACATACTAAGAATATGCAAATTATATACGAGTTTTACGACCATTTACAAATGTATGCGTCAATAAATAAAGAATCGTTATGCGTCAAATTTTACAAATTTTCAAGATTTTCTTAAAGTTACGTCCATTTTGATCCGTTGTACAGCATCCTCGAGGAATAATCGCTCAAGATAATAGAAACGTACAACTATAATTGCATCGTTCGACTCGAACGTCGACTTGGAACAACGTTTACACGTTGTGTCTGCGCGCTATATAATTCTCAAGCCGGCAGCCAGAATGAGGCACCGTAAACCGTACTGACGACCTTTTTTGCAGGCTTTACTTCCCGTTTGTAACGGCGGAAGCGACGATCGATGATGGGCGCACACACAGTGCACGCCGCGCGAATCGTTACGGTCAATTACAAACAATATAAGACGGCCGATGCTCGTAGATATACTATAGGCGTGCCGGTCGAGCGGATGGCTGTATAGCTACTCGTAAATTAATTATTATCAGAAACTGCTTTATCTAACCGCCTTATCAAGATCGTAATTAAACACTTAGGGCAAATTCATTCAGGAAATACCGTAAAAAAAAAGTAAAAAAAAACGTGGGATAACTCGACAATAACTATGAACAAGGGTATTCGCATCTATTATAACGCTAAAACAAACCGCAATGTAATTATCGAGACTGTGGCCGCGACATGTAACGAACGGCGCGGCGTGGGAAATATCTCTAAAACGAAAAAAGAAGGAACTGATGTGACAAGCTGAAAGAGACACCGATGGCGAAGAGAATAAAGAAAGGCAGAGGGAAATGGGAAGAGAGAAAGAGGAAGAGCGGCCTTTGTCAGGAGGTTTCGAACGTCGCAATGCAAGCTATGCGACATGCTGGCATTGTATATACCTGCGGCCGGAGTTTGCGCGGGACTTGCTTATCGTTTATCTCAGAATCAAAGCAACGCCATGCATGGATAGAGAATTGCACGTATGTGAGTGGTTAACTCCGAGTTTTTCGTTTCGGGGAAATACCGTGGTGCGGTGGAGAGATTCGAGAGATTTATTGTTTCAAGAATGGTATCTCACGCAATATCATGTTACAAAAGTCGACCCCTCTCATATAATGTCGTGTACTTTTCTTCGAAAAATGCCAGTTATACACATCTTGTGGAAAAAAAGCGTAACCTTATATAACGTAGCATTGTACCTCGTGTAAGATATGAGTTTATCCAGTGCTAGAAATTTATCTTATGTGAATAAATATTTAACGAAGTGACAAAGTGTATCGAATTATCGTTTGAAATTCGATCCGCGCGTTTGTACGAGGATTATAATAAAAAAAAGTTATTCAAAAAATCGGAATCTGAGATTAATGCCGTGTAATTGCGATTAATTGTGTATAATAATCCGTAAATTACAAGTTTCGAATATCATCGTAAAATATCGATCACAGAAGATCATGTAGCTGACAGCGCATAATGGAGCACGCTAATAGGTTTCAGCGTCGACTCAGCGAATGTATTAAAGAAATCGATTTCCCTTAGACGCGTATCAGCAGAAGTATACGGAAGAAAATTTTCGCGCAGCTTCGTTGGGCGCAAAAAGACGAAACTGACTATCACAGCCCCAGGTGCAACATAACAGTTTGAGGCACGTTAATTTTCCGAGGCTTCTCCGCGACGATAACAATCTCGCTCATTGAAATGTATTCCTGCGGTGGAATCTCTCTCTCTCTCTCTCTCTCTCTCTCTCTCTCTCTCTC
>NW_017259192.1:4591822-4599188 GCF_001594045.1 Atta colombica | reverse complement strand
CTCTCTCTCTCTCTCTCTCTCTCTCTCTCTCTCTCTCTCTCTCTCTCTCTCCTCAAAACACCAACCATGATAATTATTCTCGTAGCGCATTTAGAAACGCTAGGCTCAGCGCGATTTACATACACGTAAACAATTCAAACGCAATCTATATTTAACGCATTCTGATCGCGCTCTACGAACATAAAAGGCAACGGGACAATCGACAGGGCGGTTCGTTAAGACAGACGCGGCGCTGAGCCATTATGCACCATTCTCGCTTTATGCCGATCGCGTATTTATCCGACATCACGTCGGACCTACTCCATGCCGCGCCGCATCCTCCTCCCTCATGTCAATCGCGATCCAATGCTCATCCGATTAAACCGAGCGCGACGCGCGTCCCAGCCTTAATGAACCCGTCCCTGCGACTATCCCCTTTCCTCCCCTTGATTCCAAATAATGAATTATACGAACGGACGCTTCCTTACTCCGCGTGCCGAGATGAGTATCGTCAGGAGATATCGATGGTTGAGGTCGATAGCGCGAGATACGCGCCGACCAGTATTGCAACGTTAAAAAACAAAAATATCGAGAGGTGCAATGATCCAAGACCAAGGTACGCTTTTCGACGATAACGAGTCCTGAGTAGAGTTACGTTCTCTTCTCCATCTGTTCTCTTTTTTCTGGACACCGTTTTCTTTTTTATATGAAAGGAACAATCTTTTAAGTTAAATGAAATTTTTACCTTCTATTTATTGTGTATTTCAAAATGTAAATTAATTCATTTCTGTGATTAGTTCCAAAATAAATATTGTGCATATTAACATATTTAATATACTAAATTTGAGTCAAATTTAATACACTTTATTGAGCTAAAATGTTTAATTCCATTGTTTTAATCAAATTAACGACACATTGAATAGGAATAGTGGTGATCTAGAAATGATAAAAAATAACTCAAATTGTGGGTAAAATTTGACATAAATATAATTTGAATTTAATATTGTAAGGCGTTCGGATATTAATTATAATTTCACAAATCTTTTGAATATTTTGCTTGACTCTTTTCGCGATATTCTATATTAGTTCTCATTCACAAAAAGTACAATAATCTTTAAATTGTAAAAAACTGATCAATCACAATCAATTCTATAATTGATCAATTTTTTATTATATATTAAATTTCTTATTATATTAAATTAATATCATTAATAAATAAGTAGATGTAAAATAATAATTATTCGATCAATTGTAACCTACACGTATTTTTATATGCATCCGGGATTGCAAGTGACATGTTCGGAGTTTTTGGCCTCTAAGCAAGTTGTAATTTTGAAATTTTTGATATGACAACCTTAGATTCAAGAGTATTTTTCCCCGAAATTCGTTATGAGTCGTTGTTTGGAAAATTAACGATACGTAAGTGTTATTACATGCGTCGTGTAAAGCAACTTCGCATGTATCAATGTTAGGTAATTTCGAGTTAGCGGGGACGTGTAGCGAATGATGTCAAGTGTGTAGAGCCACGAAGCAGAATCCGAAAGGAAGAAATGGAAAGAAGAAAGTGACAAGAAGAGGACTTCAACTATGAGCGGATACGTAGAGAGAGTAGGAGTAAACATATCCTCCTATTCCAAGTAAAAGTCGATAGATAGAAGCTTCGGCTTCGTGCCTTCCTTTTATTTTCTGCCTATCTTTATCAGCCCACCTTCTTCAGCGCGTTCGAGCACGTCCAAGGAGCTGCTCGCACTTGTATGCGACCCACCAAATGAATTGCATAATATTACACGCGACTGCCGACGGTATGTGCATCGTGCGCGTGGAGTCGCAGTGAGCGACTCGTTGAAAAGTCATCTTATCGCTGCGCCGTGCGTTCACTGCAAACGTTCACGTCAGAACTTAGCACAGCTCGACGTAGCAAAACTATGGACAAACGAGATTAGAGCGCTCCTCGTAACCTGTTTTCCACATGCGCTTCTTATTAACATGATATTAAGGTGCTCTTGGCGTTGCTCGGAGATGAAATTCAGGCGGAGCGCAACGTATGTGAATCAGTTCCCGGTGAAGCCAGTCGCGCGGCACCACGAGCAAATTTGTTCGCGTCACTGCGATACATCAGAATCCACGAGTTTAACGCGGAATCATATTCCCACAGTAAACCATCCGGTCGATTCTGTGTCAAATATCAAAATTTATGCAATCGTCAGAAACAATCGGCACTTCACCGTATTACGCAATGGAAGCGAGATATGCCTGTGGCAAATGTTCTATTTCAGCTATCACTTTACATCTGCGGGGGAAAAGCTAGCTTCCGCTTACCACGAAGCAAAATAATAAAAAAAAAGCATTAAAGTGCTATAGCGAACGGTGGTAGGATTCCACACACGTATCTCCCGACTTGATTAGAGACACTCTCGCCCACTCTTTGCCACGTAAGTTTTATCTCGCCTCTCAACCGAGAACAATGAGCTCATAGAGCTTCCGCTTCGATGATTCGAAAAAGATATTGGGGAGAGAATAGGTAGAAGAACCTGAACGTCATTACCGTTAGTCTTCCATGGAGTCCTCTGACTTCAAAGTGACGTACATATCCGTATTTATAATCATTAATCTCAAGAATACTATTACTGCACTTCTTCCGTAGCGAATCACTGGGATTCATTCGTAGAAATGCAAAAGTCACGAGAGCCAATCTTAAAATGAATTAATTATAAACCAATTTCATAAATCTAAATGTATTCTTTCTCTCAATCTCTAAAAGTGAATCAGTGATTTCAATGCTACACTTATAACTGATATAATCATCAGCAAATGTTTACTGTTTTTTAGTAATGGTACACTGATCTTTCTCTCTCTCTATCTTTCTCTTTCAAAAAGCAAGAGAAATTGAATATAAACAAACTACAGTTCGCACGAGTGCTATAGGCTCGAATTAGTTATGTAATAGGAGAAAAAGATGGCCGGGGTCGGTGATTTACGCATTCCGCTTCTGCTAGGCGCAACAAAGGCAGTGTGACGTGTCCGAATACACACTTCCTCCTTCCTCTGTCTCTTTCATCTCTTTACATCGCGCTCCTCTCTGCCTTTCGCGCTCTGTGCGGTCCTTCCTATCCTGACGAAGGTTTCTCACTCGCTCCTCGCGTTTTCATCTCGCGCTCCGTCACTCCCACTCCGGCACTTCCTCTTCTTCTGGCCGGTTTCTCGCGGTTGCGGTGCGGCCTTGCAATGCTGCAGGCACGGTCGCATCCCCTCTCGTCCCGCCGACACCGCCGCTGCTGCACCGTTGCAGCTGCAACAGCAACGGAGGCGGCCGCAACGGCCGATGCACACTATTGCAGAGGCAGCGAGGTAACTACGAGGTAGTTGCAGCGCTGGTTCACCTCGTAGTACGAGGACGAGACATTGGCCTACCACGCTCGACCTTGCCAGTTCGTTACTCTTTCCCCGCTTCTCTTATGCATTATACACGGCTATCCGCCTCTCGGCCCTGTGTCGTTGTCCTCCCTGTCCCTGCTCTTCGTCTCTCCCTCAGCATTTCTATCGTTTCTGTTTCCCTCGTTGTATTTTCTCCTTCTTCTCCTCTTCCTTACCCCTTTTCTGCGTGTCTCAGTACTTCCCTTTCAATTTGTCTCCTTTTCGTCTATTTTCCCTGGTCCATCTCATTCCTGCCGACTTACCCGTCGCACCATGTTTCTCTCTCGTCCTTCTCTCTCTTTCTGTCTCTCTGCGATGCGATGGCGACGAATGGGTAAGGCGCATCGTCATCATGCGATCTCATTTATCGCGGCTGACCCCCCTCGAATTCAGATAGTGGTGGAACTCACTATCTGAGATAACGACGGAAAGAAGAAAGCGATTGCAAACGGGAGCACAAGTGATAATGATAGTGACAGCAAAGGTTATAGTGATGGCGACAGCAACAGAAAAGACTGCTACCATTGGAAATGATTGTCGTCCACACGATGCATACAACTAGTTACGATCCAAATTATAATTAACAATAATATCGATGTGACGGTCCCCCACACCTACATATGCACAACACAAGATATGCATGTTGTTCGGTGTGTCGTCATCGAGCTTCGTTAACGCGGCGCTTCATGCCATTACGCGGCCCCCGAGACTATAAATTTTACAAATTGCCCCGATCGAATCGTAAAGCAATGCCATGGCGGTGAGAGCCATGTCTTATATCTCGCGTCTGAACGATGGATCGCGTTACTACCATTTTATCGACGCATTTTTCTCTCCGCGTGATCGATTAGAAGGGACGCTCTCCGAGCGTATACCGATAATGCAGCCCCTCGTTAATTGGTTGCGATCACTCGACTGGGAAAAAAGGGAGACATCGCAGGACAAACGGCAATCATGATTGTCACGCCTACGTGAGATAGTAAGAGAAGGAATATCTTATTAGCATATCATTTTGCGTCGTTTTCATTCGCAACGCCGTCGCAGAATGGCACAATGTTTGTCCAACTGAAATTGCTTTCGCCACGATGTATTTTCTTATAAAACAGTCCGTGCCCAGCGTCACGATAAAGATTTCAATATAGGACGGTGCATTGAGCGGTGCTTTGAAATAAAAACCAGCGTGACAGCAGGGTGCTTTGTACTAAATAATAGAAACGGGCGATTCTCCAAAACCTTATAAAGCAATCATATTACTTGTCTTGTAATCTACTTTTTGGTCTCAGCGAGTAACGTGCGATACCTTCAACTAGAATCCCTAGAACTACCAAAGTCTGGCCATGTCCTAAAAATGGCGTGCGTGTCCAAAATGTGTGTTTGCTCTCAATTGATGAAATATGAATGTATGCGTTCTCGATTGGTACTGCCATTGTGGGCACGCCAATTACAAAAGAGGATGGAGGAATGACTAGACTCTGATAGTTCTAGTTCTATCTTAAACCATATCGATTTTAAACTCGTCTCGAAAAATCGATGTAATCATATTGTTTCACATCAGCGATTTTTTGCTTCGTGCATCATTATTCGCATTGATTGAATAGACAATCCAATATAAGTAACTGCACGCGATAGCGAAGCGCTCGCACGCTCGTACGAAGTTTCATTACAAAATTAATTCCACGTTATGTAATTATAATCTCGATAGTTTTAACATCATAGCCGCATTCTTGCGAGAAACAAATATCGTATATACCGTGGCGCCCGCGCCGAAGCGTTAATTGAAATCATTAGCCACTGTGCGATTCTCACGATGTCGCTTTTATTCGAATTATTCGTGTTAAACGAATACAACTAAAACGAAATTCCAGCTACACGCTCGGCGTAGCCTGACGCAGAATCGTATTCGTATAGCGTATCCTTTTCAAGCGGCGAGCTTAGAGCGGAGATAATCGAGACGAATGTTTCGTTTAAAGGCCGCCGTGATCAAATTCCTACGGAAAGAAAGGAAGAGGAGAAGGAAATGGAAGGGAGACAGAGAGAACGGTCTCTTTGCGGTGAACGATCGAAATCTCTCTTTCCGTGGACTTAACGGTGACAGGTACCTAGTCCGTGTCAAATCGTAAGTCGATATCCCGCCGGTTCGTCCCGCGCCTTCCATCACAGCCGTCTGCCGCAGAGATATCCCTGGACGCGGAGGATGGATGTCGAGGCGCCCCGGTTCGTTCCTATACTATCCAGTACCCAGCCGGGTGCATTGAACCCGCTCTCACGCCGCGAAGACGCGCAACGACGAACGCATCCTATGCTTATAAACCGTAACGACACGTGAAACTAACGGACTTGGCCTCACGGCGCGTCTACACCCGCGGGAGCCCCGTGTTCTCGAATACGATTTCCGTCGAGCTCATTTGGGATTACGCATACGCGCAAAATTATGAGAATACGTAAAGCGAGAGAGACGATAGAGAGTGGAATATTCAAGAGAGTCGACATCGCGCTCGCACCGCGATGAAGAAGGTGCCACGCGATATAAAAATCCAATGATGGATTCCCCGCGTGTAAAACGCCGCGGCGAGTGCGTCATTCAAAAGAGATAATTACTAGCTCCTAGTACTCAACAGTGCGATAGAGTGCAATATCTTGGACAGCCCCTTCAACAGGAAAGTAAGGTGTTCCGCACTCGTATATTACGTGCTGTAATTTCGAGTCATAATTATACCAGACAGGAACTCTAATTAAAACTTTTCATCATAGTCCTAAACGAGTATAATACTTTGTAATTTAAAACGATACCGCATAATGGTGTTGTGAAAAGAAATGTTTTTATACGGTCATGTAAATAGATAATATATACATATGTAATTATAGATAGATATATATAGGTAATTAAGTGAACAGCATATATAAAAATAAATAAAAAATGTAGAGAACATGTTAACGTTCGCATGCTTTGGTTCATTGGGAACATAATCGCTACATAATGGATGTAACTTGTGTCGGGATTAGGGACTCTGGATTGAAGACAAATATAACAGTCTCTCGAGGAAGCAATATAACAACATTACACGTAAAGTGAAAGCTGTAAATAGTTGCTAGAGAGATTTACACAGGTCATCGGTAGTGATCGATTATGCACAAGCGACAAGTGAGCCATGCGCTCGATCCAGCTCGCTCGATCGAAACTTTTGCCGATCAATATTAAGTAAATAAAGCGAGAGAGGGATTGCTGCCGCGCGTCATTTCCAAACGAGCACTTTGATCAATCGCGGTGTACAGTTGAACGCTTCTGTGCCACGCCGCGTGCATCCCCTTCTATCATCCCTCTCCGACAATAGGTTCAAAGTACTTTTCCAACGGAAGCATTTGCAATTCGAATTCCAATTTGAAATCGAAGCCTGCCGGCTAGATAGTCCGACGTCGTTATGCGCCGATATGATCGCCGCCATAAGGCGAATTCGCACCTCGTCATTCCGTGGCGCGAGTTCTTTTTTTCTATTTTTTCTCTCTTTTTCTTTTTTCTTTTACTGATGATAATGTTCCATCAGACTGATTTTATACCTCTCGCCTTTGGGGCCTCGTCTTCTGGCACGAACGTTTCCTCGTGCTCCCAAGCCAATGGCAGCGCGCGTAATCGATGAGGTGCCCGATGCGGCGCCGAACTTCTATAATTTCTAACCGTCTCGACGTGCCGCTGCTCGATACATATCACCAGGGAAAATGATACCCGCGATAGCGCCGCGCCGATAATTTTCAAACTGGCACGTACGATATCATCGTATAGGTTCAGTCACGAAGCCGAACACGGCTCCATGCGGAAGGCAGGAAACCGATCGCTCGATTCTGCCGCGGGATTGATTCTTTTCGTACGATAGAGGAAGCGCTGTCTTTGGTGGTAACAAATACCAATGCGGTAGCCGACAGTCAATATTTCAAATAATAAATCTGAGATCTAATGATAAAATCCATTCGAAAAATT
>NW_017259192.1:4588930-4591722 GCF_001594045.1 Atta colombica | reverse complement strand
ATATTATATATATATATAAAATAATCTAAAAATGATAAAAACGCAAATAAAGAAATATAATATTTCATATATGTAGATTATAGTAATAAATTATAATAGTACACATATTTATAAATACAACGTACGTAAAGTAAAAAAAAAAACAAAATTCAAAACTTTGAATGATCATTGAATATTATTAATATTCAATTGAAGAAAAATGTATAATATTTTATTCAAAATTCCGATTGGATTCGAATAAATTGCAAATTTTGCAATAATCGTCCAAAACTTAGAATTTTCACAAGCTTGTAACTTTAATTTGTAAAAAAAATAGATAAATTATCATACCAGAGACATTTTATTAATGCAACTTAATTGAGCGGTATCACCGTTGTTTCCTTTTACGTATTTGGAGATAATAATAGCAATTTCGTGCTTGGTACGCTGCTGAGAATATTTAATTATTTAAAAATCAAAAGTAGTATTACCTTTCCTTTTAATACTGTTTCCGTACTATAATTTAAAATGAGAGAGAACAACGATATTCGATTTAAACGCGGCATATTTCGACACAGTAATTTTGTACGACGAGAAATATCTAGAGTGGAAGTCAATATAGATATTTCTCATTAAATAGCTCAACATAGGATATTTATTTATTAAATAATAAAAATTTAATCTTTCATGAATTACTTGTATGTCTATAACTAAGAAGACTAATTATCAGATTAATTATCCTATTTATATTTTGCATTTACTATTTACATCCAATCGAATCGCCATCAAATCAACTAATAACCATCGGTTGTATTTTTAATAATTCCCTTAACGAATGCTAATATATGTTGTTTTTAACACATGACGCAAATGATACGGCATCCGTTAATGGGATATGATCGAAGCGCATGCAAATTGGGGCAACTACGTGCGTAGTCAATTTATTGCAACGCGACCGCGGTAAAGGAAATTAAACGTAATATTGCGGACGAACAATAATTTTATGGTCAAACGCATTACGACATTTTGATCCTGCCCACGCTGTGGTCGAAAGTAAATATTCCACACGCGACGTTAAATCGTTAATACGCGTAGTACCAAAGCCATTTGGGGAGTAGAAACGTGGTTTGCGTTAGCTGTACAACCTGTCGACTGAAATTCCCCGTTCGGTCGTCAAACTAAATTTGATATGTCCAACATCCTATCGCGGCTTCGAGATACTCTCGTCTATACACGACCACATTGATGCTGAACGGATTGACTCACATAAAATGCGTGAGATATTGTAAATGGCTTAACTATTCGTAACACGAATGAAATTTGTGATCAGATTGCGTAAAATAAAAAACTTTAATCACTACTTATTATTCATCTCACGATAAATAAGATCAAATGGAATTAAAAGTTCAATTGCTTATTTAAAAAATTGGCTATACAATTTTTTGCACAATTTTTTCGGATGTAATGCAATTTGAAATATCTTCATTGGTTTATACAGCATTGGAGATGTAAGATAGATGGACCGGCGAAGATAGAAGCTCCCAACGATATGAATTTTTCACAAGCCATTTCCCTGCGTCTTTACACTTCGCCGGTTATCAAGGCTCAAATTAACGGCAAGTTTTCCTTAACGTTCAAGTCTACACAACTATTATCATATCTCGCAATACTGCACGGAACGTTGAACATACAAATGGTTTTATTTCCGGTTACTATATTTCTCAGTAACAGGTAATAAACGTTAGCCTTTATCGCTCCATTTTAAACACCCTGTGGCCACTTGCGGTTGGAATGTAAATGGTACTTTAGTCGTAGTCTCTTAATCGTAATACGCCTATCAGCGTCGCTCATAGCAAAAATTCTACCTCCATGCACCAAATCGATTACGTGCTGGCGAAACGCGGCCGCGCGTGTTTCTATTCCCTCTAATCAGGCGCGAGTTGGTAATGCGTGTCTGTATTTACAATAACGTTACACATCGCAACGGCTGAGACGAGCGATCTATTTAACCACAAGTTGCGTCAATATAATGAATATTAACGAGCATTAATCGGTGAATAACGGTAATGGACGACCGATAACGCATCGCGTAGTGTTGCGTTAATCTCCGGCATGATGGTGATGAAGGTACGCCGGCACGTTTCGCCGATTATTAAACTGCGGTATAAGTTAGAAAACGGGCAGACAGCTCGTATCAAGACCGAAACTCTAGGGACGATCGAAAATATTTTCCGAGCGTGCTTATCCGCACGTGCGCCGCATTCGCCTTGCGTTTTTCCGCGTTTCTTCCAACGTTTTACGGCTCCGTTCCAACGTGAAAGATGCAATGACCCAAGACCGAAGGAGAAACGAAGCGCTCTAAAGAAGAGCACGTGTCGACGGCGGGACGTGGAAGAGGAAGCATGGTAGATCAGTCACGATCGAAAGAAGAACATCGCTACCCTCTCGAGAAAATAATACCACAAGACTACTCGCAAGAAAAGTTATTATTATAGGGAAAAAAGCGGATAGCATTAAATTTAATTTCTCGCTTTAGAGAAATTGTATATCTGCACTCGTTTGCGCGCCATATATGAAAGAAACACCTCGGGAGCTCGGTATAATTAACAATCTAGTTAACCATGAGAAATAGAAATAAAAAGAGATACTATTATAATAAAAGATAATATTGCACAATTATGAGAATTTTTAGTGCTCATAAAGCAATTGCCTGAAAGAGCCAATTTAATTAATATAATGATATTGATTAGCACATATTTATGTTTATCGTGCCATTGCTTCATAATTAATTAGATACAATTAGTGATTGTTCA
>NW_017259192.1:4555259-4588830 GCF_001594045.1 Atta colombica | reverse complement strand
ATATATATATAAAATAGTAATTGTTAAGATACTACTGTAGGCGAATTTTTGAAAAGCAAACGACTCGTCATGCGACTTCCTAACACAGTGCTTATGGATACAGCACTGTATCCATAATGACCGTATTCATCTCATTCCTATTCTCGAACATCCCATAGCACTTGGATGCATGCGTGTCGGACGTGTACCACCTTCACGCGTGATTGAAGCGCCTCGAGATCGACTCTCAAGCTACAGCTAAATTGTTTCCGAATGCTTACAACTGCATGCCGATCACCGCCGGCACTCCGGCTGTCATTCACATCACCTCACGCATCGCAAATAGATAAATATAGCAAATACGCGCGCATGTGTCGCATTTGACGTTTTCCTTCGTAAAACGGATAAGTCCGATGAAGTCTCTCCTGAGACGTAATAACCCTGCGGCATCACGATAATGAGCGCGGTTGAGCGATTGGACCTACGGTACCGCGTGTCATTTCACGCAGAGAAATCAAATACAAACCGGTTTTATTTATTAGGCAATTTATTATCGTTTATTCAAAATTCTATGTACATTCGAATGACGTATATTTAGTCTAATGCAAAACATAATTATTCAGGTAACTCCATGGGTCAACTGTGCATCATATTTGCAATCAGCTCCTCCGTCTTGGAGTTAATATAATTTTGTTCCCGGATAAAATCTTGGCAAAATTTATCCTTGGAATGTCAGTCTTTTCATAATTTATTTCTTCATCCACCGATCCATGTGAATCTTCGTTTTCCTTACCTCGTTCCGGGCAATAGTGATTATCTATAATTCCGTTGTTCCATGAAGTACCTCATGGATATCCCTATGAATATCCTCGCGAGGATGGTCGAATGATGAAAAATCGTAGGAGCGTACAAGACAGCGGCACGTGATCAGACGGAGTAATTGCGAGACAATATCGCGCTTTCTCCCTTTCCCTGCGTTTCCTGATAGAGCGATGTTTTATTTGCGATTTAGCGATTTAACGAAATCGTGATTTACCCCAACATCGGTTGAAACCATCTGTCGCAAATAAAACGATAAATCCCGTACGACACGTCGAAGGAAAATAAAAGGTCTGTTTTTTATCCCTGCATTAGGCTGCACTAGAACTTGCTTTCTCGCTTTCGCCAACATAAAGTCTGTTCGCGTTGCTTGAAATCCCCAAAAATTTTTATACCCAAAGTGAAATAAATAGAAATAAATAGATATTCAAGCAATAAATAGATACTGAAGAGAGAGAAAGCGAAGATACAGAGTGCAAAAAGTGCAAGCAACGCAAACAGACCTATATATTTATTTTTCACTTTAAGCTCCAAAAGTGTATGTGTGTGTATGTATGTATGTATGTATGTATATATATATATAAAAACTATTTCAGCTACAGAAAACGGATCTAAAATCAGAGAAAATGCATGAGCTGCAATCGAAGATATCATTCATTCATGATTTCTTCTAAATATCAGCTATGGCGTACCCGAAGGGTTCCAATATGACGGAAGTGGACGGATTCCGCACGTGTTTTTCTCGCGCACTTCGATTCCTTCGGGGTGAAAATATAAGGACTCGAATATGAATGTTACAAGAATAGGAAGAAAAGAAGAAGAAAAGGGATCGAACGCTAAGCAGAGCCACGCTAGGGCCCGGACGCGGTTACTCCCGATCCCTTATCCGTCAATCGTCGAATTACCTAGAGCCGAGTTTAGCGAGGTCTCCTAGCCAGAGGCCACGCGAGCATGAAGACTCCGATATGCTCGGATGATCCGCACGCGCGCGCGTCCGCACGAGATCGGAGCGAAAGCCTCGTTTCTTAGCCTCTTTTCAAGATTCGATCGAACCGAAAGATCGGTATCGTCGACCGCGCGTATTTTACATAACGCATCCCTGTTATGGTTAAACTCTCTCCATCTCTCTCTCTGTTGTTCGTCGTGCATTATATGCGCGGCCTCGCCTGTCCGCAGTCTAAAAGTGGATCGTCGTCGATCAAGGAATCATTATCTCGTGCGATTCGGTACTTAGCGTTCGCAACCAGCGGATTAAGTCATAACTTGTATGCATGATACAGAAAATGTTGCGGTGATTGGATAATAGTCGATCTCGGCCCGGGGAGAAAACGTTGTTCGCATGAGCGGCTTATTAAATTTTCTGCTATTCGCTCATTTTATACTTGCCTGAGCGCCGTTTAGATATAATGCTCCATTGTTCGATGCAGAGCGAACCCTGTATACTCGATGCGTTGTTTCTGCTTATATTTTGAATCTTGAGTATTTAGAATAATATTACAGAGCATCACACATGTTGCTAGTGAGAATAATAAGGCTGTGCGTTTATCGAAGATAATCGTAGCGTCTAACAGCGAAGATAATTATTATGTGCTGTGTGAATAGGAGTTCATAACCGGAATATATGTGTGAAATTAAACATATAATGTGTGGGTAAACAATAACGTAATTATATCTGATTAACGATAAAATGGTATGATAAATACAACGATAAATAGAGAAAAGATTTAATTAATTAGATATTAAATTGCGATAAGATATATTTCGTTACGATACGAGTAATGAGCTGCATTTTCGCGTTGCAATTCCGAAAGAATTTGTACTTTTCACACTTGTCTCTTTCCATTGTGAACAAAACGATACAAAAGTGTATTTCAAGCAAAAAAATATTGCACAATTAGTTGCAGACGGTGAAGAGTGCACATATTCTGGCCATATTTATGCACTTGTGAAAATAATGCAAGTACTTGGCCGCTGTGGGAAATGCAAGAATGGAAGCCAGATGAGTAAAGTCATTACAGAATTCCCCGCTTCTGTAACTGGTGCACACAGCGTAATATCACAATGTCTCTGCTATTCTGCATTCTAGAAATGTCCAGCGAAATCGGGACTATATATTCAAGGAGAATCTCTCTCTCTCCCCTCTCTCTCTCTCTCTCTTTCTCTTTACTACACTGTTCAGCAGTACGCATCAGCGCGACGATGTAAATTCTTTAGCAAATGAAATGCTCATACAGAATTGATGCTAAATTCATTGGGATTCCTCCTAAATATTTCCGCAATAAGATATCAAGCATTTCTCCCAAAAAATGAATTTTATTACAAACAAACAAAAAATTATAATTTTATAGATCTCTGTGTATTGAAAAAAATTGATATCGCAGAAGCTGATAGCAGATTTAATGTAAGACAAATACATGAAAAAAACAATTTTACTAAAATGTTTAAAATTTTTGGTAAATATAAATCTGAAAATAATTTGGTTTTGATTATTAAAATAATTATTGTATATAAGAAACTCAAGCACAATGAGCTAAAAGTTTTGACATTCGAGCAATCAGCTTGAGCATTTTGCATAATTATTTTAATAATTCCAACGAAATCATTTTTAAATCTGTATCTCGTTAAACTTTTGAATACTTCAATAAAATTATTTTATCCATGTAGTAATTTTCATAATATAATATAACCATTAACATTTGAATAAAAGTTTACTTCTGATATTTATCAATAAGGGTTCTCGGGAAAATTATATACATCACTGTTCGTACATCACATCTACTTCAGTTCCTTCAATTCCCTGCAGATTGTAGGAATCTCGTTTGCGTAAATGTAAGTGAATCCTATCTTCAGCGTGACAAAAGCGATCGGAGATCGTCCACATTACTGATCATTAGAGTCGGCCATAAAGGTCGATTCGTGTTATGTAGGTAAGACAGTCGGCATGGATACCTCGAGGGCTTACGACATCGTAGAGAATTGCGGTGTTCTGTTAAGCGAAGAATCTTACTATAAATAGAATTTCCTTATCCGCAATACAAGTTTTCTTCAAAAAAATTTTCGCATATATTAGAAGAGAATATGTAATTATTATTTTATAAAAAAATTTATATTAAAAAAAATGCATATTAATTATATTATTATAATCTACATATACTTATACTACATAAAAGAGACAAGTTAATAAATTGTTTCATAAGTATAAGTTTTCCCTCTTAGAACTAAAACTTATTAAATATACTGAAATTAAAAACAAAATATAGTATCTGTATATGTGAGGTGGTAATAAAACTTGATAAAGCCTCCTAGTAAAAAATATCACTACATTTTTACACGAATTTACTGACTCCATGTTATATTTCCTACGTGTTTTACCAAACGCGGTGAGAATTTTCGCGTTTTCCATCGAGGTTGCAAGGCCCATTGCTTCCTCCTGCCGGTGCGTGGGATCTGTGAGTTACACGTAGCATGCGACTATAAATTTTCGCGAGTGAACGAGAGCCAGAACCAAGTAACGAACGATCGAGAGCACTTAGTGAAATAAATAACGCGCCCCGACCTCTTTGTCGCCAATTGTCGAACTTCCCAATGGAAAGTAAATGTTGGAAGCAAGCACTTCACCCCCTTCGATTTAGAGGAATGTTTTCAATCTCAGTACACTTCATGTGCACTCTGAAGAACGAAAACGTGTTGTGTGTATGCTTTTCTTGAGTTTGCAACGACCATTCTTAGCTAAATAATCATTTGCATTTGCCTTTTCATCGAATAAACACGTATTGTTTTTGGTTGAGCATGCAATAATTAAATAGAAGAATTGTAATTTAGACAATATTATGAAGTTTAAGTATTTAAAAATTTAAGAAATAGCATAAAAATATATATGAGCGCATATTATGTATATATTATATTTTTAAAAAATTGTTGCTGTTTATATGTATAACATGTGCGCGCGCGCGCGCGTGTGTGTGTGTGTGTGTGTGTCATGAACGCATATTTACTTACGTAACATATTTATATAAAGTTAAATTTTTATCAGAAAGAACAAAAAATATCCTATTTTTCGAGTTGCAAATTATTTCCTATATTACCTTCCTCGAATATTTATAATTGTTTGTATGACAAGATGTGGTGATGTATATTTCATGTCTTAAATAAAGGTTTCCTTGTGCATCGGAAGAGACGATTTTTTGCTGCACGATTTTTTGTAGTCGTGCAATGAAATCACGCTACATCGCAATCTGAATAAATCTGAACGGATAACGAGGACATATCATAAACGTAAGACGATGTAGAAGATAGCAGCTTGTAACGAGAGACACATGACATGTTCCTGTGTACCTTCACTCATTCGGGTTAATGCAGTATATTTCACTTGTCTATGCATTAATGCGCGAATTGCACGAGTCCGTTTACCAATTCCATGTAATAGCACATGATGTCGAACTTGGCCATATTTTATAAAACCCAAAAGATTTTTAAAGTAAAAGCAATTCCGTGAATGTTTATATAACGAGATTCTGAAAATATGAATTATGTGGATTGTAAATCAAGAGTACATACACACATACATAAACACGTATCTCGTATAAATATTTTGTGAAAATTGTATTTCGATACAACTTTGTAAGCAACGATCGCAAAGTAAATTGCAATAGCAAAATTTCGTAATTATTTATTCCGCAAATATAAGATCTAAAAAATAAATTTATACTTGATAGCAGTTTTAAATGATACTTCTATTCATTAATAAAAATTCATTAATAAAAATTTTATTATTTTCACAGAATAATCAACAAAATAAAAAAAAAATTAAATTGTGATTGTTATAAATATTTTTCCTAGCAAAACAAAATATTTTATATAACTTTAATATGCTAATTTGTCCAAAGAAAAATTACCTTTTGTCAAGAAGAGATTTTATATTTAAAGAAAATATCGTTTAAACTTATTAAAATAAATATTTCGATCTGGTAAGAAAAATATGTGTAGAAATCATACAATTTTATCTCGTAAAATATGCTATTCTGTGACAACTATTTACGCTAAATAGAAGTATAATTTAAAACTGCTATCGAGTATAAATTTATTTTTTAGATCTTGTTTTTTTAAAATAAATAATTACGAAATTTTGTTGCAGTTTTTTATAATACTTTGTAGTTATATTAATTTATGTAATTACTTACATAATAATAATAAAAATTAATCTATAATTTAGCCAAATATGGCATTCTTTACGGAAGACTTCTATTTGTAAGTAACTAACCACATTTATATTTAATAAAATTCTTGTTACACTCGCGACAAGTTACAGTTTACTTATGTTCTTGTGATCCTTTAATTACCAAAAGGTAGCCTACTTTTTTACGACTTATAAAAATTTCAAGCGAATTTTTTAATCTCGGAACGTCTCCACATTTTATTCTGCATCACTGGGAACATAAAGCACGTAAGAATATTAAAATTTTAACTTGTTGCAATTTGCGTTGAATGAGCGCAAGAGGAAAAAACTGGAGCAATGACTGACACACTGAAAAATACGATGAAACTTTGTAGACAACACACTGTGCTTGCGTCGAAGAAAGTTGAGAAGCACTCAACATACAGTCAAGCGTATCATGTACAGCGAGAACGTGCTTGTAATTTATATGTGTTTTGCGTTTATTAATTTTTATAGTGGACGCGAGCATATCTACATTTCGTGAGATGAATCGCACGTGAAGCTTTATGCTACAATAGTGGCGTAATGTGATTTCATTCGCGCGCGCTGCATACGATATAAATCACATAAATATACGTTTGTTATTAGTAATATAATGTATGTGCAGATTGTCACGTTCATTTAAATATCTAATATTCGTGCTGGAGAATTGGAAATATTTGATTATTAAATGAGATTTGTATTCCGACAAGTTCTTCTGATTAAATTCAGATGCGTGGCCCAATAATGAAGTATCTTTAATGTAAAGCTTACATTACAGATTTCACTAATAGATTTCATGCAAGGCTTACTCTGTTTCTGATGGACTCACTAAAAGCTTGATACCACTCAGTAGATACCTGAGCAATCTGACAACCAATTTACTGCACTAGTATACTACACTATATATAGTACTTGTAAAGATCATGACGTGCGTACTGCGTACGCAGAGGAAGAGCTTTGAGGATAATCCGGAAAATTGATGCTACACAGAATCTATCAAGAAAATTACATTGGGATACCGTTGGTACATATTCAATTAATTCGATTGAATGTGTATCATATATCAGGCCTTTCGTAAGTTGTTAAGAGCGATTATCTCATTTATCGTATGTATACATTATAGGTGGGTCTAATTATAAGATTTCAATCTTGCAGCAGTACGACGAGTGCATATGATCTTATTGGTACGCGATGATATGCATATCCGCGTATATTAATGTCGCTAATTAATTCGGGAGGTGCAAACCGCAAGTAATAGACAACGTGTGCTCGTAACTACACAAGCAGCGCACGGTATTTCACGTCAACTTGAGTGTGGCCGCGATCGCGCGCGGCATGGCTTTGATATGAGGCACGAGGTCAATTTATAATGCGTGCACGAAAAAACAAAAGCATGAGAGTAATGGTCGCTGTGACGTAGAAGAATCATGACTGGCGGAAAAGAAATCTCCGTCCCCGAGCTATGTTCAAGCGCAATGAACCAAACGCGGATTTCAAGAATCGCATGTGGCATGTCGAACAAATTCGAGAATGGGGCGGTTGAATGAGAGTATCGAATTGATATCGATTTGTTGCGTTGCTGGCATGGAGAAAGCGCTGCCGGCGGTGTGTCCCAGCAAAAAAATTTTTAAATATTCAAACGATATCGGCGAAGCTCTTTAGAGAATCCGATGCACTATTATTTATACAAATGAAAATCACACGTAACTGAAATCGCACAAATTTCATTAAAGCAATTTTATAAATTAATACGTTTGATTTAATTTTCCAATTAATGATATGTAAAAGTGATTAGCTGAAAAATATTATCAAGAGTGAGGATAGTGGAAAATAATGTTCACTTTGTTTTTTTAATATACCGTTATTGTTTAATTAAACGAAAAATATATACGCGTGCATTTGCATACTGACGCGTATACAAGAGAGCTAAAATAATGTCTGAATATAATATTGCTTGGCAAAAATTGCTCATGGAAATATATATACTTATGACTTTATCGAGCACCTCTCTCTTTCCCTATTTTTGAATAAAGAAACTTCTGAAGGATCGCAAAAGATGCGACGTGCAGCATACTATGTTTAATGAGCATAAACCAGGGCGTGCTTAAATCTTTCCGGAGTATGAGGGAGAATTTCCGGCATTCGATGAAAGTTAATAACGCTTCAACCATTACTGTAGCATCAGATCCATCTGATAGAGATTTCAGCATTTAAGGCGTATTCCATCTTTTTAGGATGGTGGTTTCCTCTCTCGAGGAAAAAAGAGGAATATTATGCATAAGAAAATCGCGAGTAAATTTGACGGAAATTAAAGTAAGACATTATTGTTAATGAGTCATTGCAATGAATATAACAAAGTAGTATATTAAAAAAAATCAGAATTTTAAAAAATTTATAAATAATAATTGTAATTTATAAATAATAGTGAAAAACTAAATTAGTGCCTGTTTTCACTAATATAGACTATCTTTAATCTTCGTTCAACTTACTCTTTTTTTAATTTTTAACGCATACAGTCATAATTTGGAAAATCTATAAGTCGAGGTAGTCAAAAGTAGAAGGACACCTTTTCATTATCAACAATTCTAACTTTATCTCTGCGTGATGATCGATTATAAAATAATATAAATACAAAGACTGGCACAATCTTAAATCTTGTATGACAGATGAAATTTCCAATGCTATTGCAATAACATTTGGACCGTAGGAATCAATTTTGGGTAGCATACAAATATTTTTACTATCCCGACAGCGGCATCCAATTTCTACTCTCTCACAGCTCTGCGGCCGGTACAAGAGTTTCTTCTTGCGCATACAAATGCAGATCGTTGACGATGGCGCAGATTTTACGAACATCGATCGCCAGGAACGGAATCATTCCTGAAATCATATCGGCGTAGAGCTCTCGTGACCCTTATTCGCTTTTACCCCGACGAAAATCTACCACGCTCTCGAGGACTCCTCTGATATATAGGCACTCGAGAAGACGACGAGAGGACGAAGCCTCAGTGACGAGAGGGAAACGCGAGAGAAGTCTGGGAAAAGGGGTTCCTGATATTATCTCCGACCAGCTTGGGTTTATAGGTTCATGTCGATAAGGCACGTCGACAAGGGTGCACCTACATGAGACCCCATTGCTCGTATAAGATGCCTTCAGAGAACGTCCAGACATCTGTCACGCTCTCGACAAACAGAGAATCACTGTCGATCATGTTCTTATGAAAAAAAGAGAAAGAAAAAGAGAAAGGAGAGTATCGTGAAAACAATGTGATTAAATCAGAGAATAACCATCAGAATAACTAGATTTTAAATGACGGATACCTTTCTGATGATAGTTTTGCGCCTGATTTTTTAGAATTGTATGCGTTTGATATTTTCATAGATTCTTTTAACGAAAAAATTAACGGGATCCATTCGCAAATGGAAAAAGATACAGCTATCGATTAGGTAACGATAGAAAGAGCGTATCTTCCTGTTACGTAGTTAACTAGCTTCTACTTTCGAAACAGCTTGTAATTCAAGACTCAAAAATTCCACTTCACAGCTATTTCCGCGTGGTTTGAAAGCAAATCGTCGTAAAACACGATAGAATACGGTAAATACGTCGGAGTGTCCGATCGTATGACTGTCTTAACAAACACCGTATTAACTGGCTCATTGCATTTGCAGTTCAACTCGATCGCACGAACCGGAGCTGCACTTAAAGACTTAGGAGATGACGTCAGCGTGAAGCTGAGATTAACAACTCGTTTAAGACAATCAGATTTCATGATGCACTTAATCTTTAAGTAGGTAAGTAGAGTAAGTAGCTCAAAACACTCCAAATAGATTCTATTTTTATAGATTCTATTTTCATAGTTCTATTTTTTAATAGCTGTGTTAAATTTACATTACTTTTACTCTTATGAAATAGAGGAATGTAAAAATAATGAACTTTAAGAGAACCTCTAGGCAAAACTTTTATTTTTCTTTTCCAAGATAAAATTTTTAAAATAACTATACATGAAGTGCTGTGGTCATTTACTTAAAGGTTAAGCTCATATATCAAACATTATACGAAGAAAGGAAAGAAGAGAATTATATGTAAGGCTAAACTCATCTGAAAATATAAAAAGACTAACACATATTCTTTAAAATTGCGCTATGAGTGTTCGTTCAATTTCATACCGCATGAAAGATAAATTCAAGAAGCAAAATGAATTAATAATTAATCATTAAAATCGAGAAAAAAAGAGATATGTAAGGCAATTGTATCTATCTCTTTATGTAAGTAATTACGTCTTGTAAAAAAATAGAACGCCTTGTAAAAAATAGAATAGACGTATGATGATGGAAATGCTTGGATTTGTTAGACCCTAGTGTGCAGTTTACGATTTTGCCAGAACGTGTGCAGATCTTGGATTTAAGGCGAGAGATTGTCGCATTGTGTAATTTATAACCCAGCGTAAATCCAAATTTACAACCGAGCATTGAAGAAGTAATTTCGCGCACTCAACGAAATTACTGCTAGATACTGATGTTTAATTAATTTAGGAAATGAGAATATACTTAAGTTTATATGAGTAAAATATATTGATCGAAAGTCGAAAATTATGTGTGTATTTCGAGTTTGATAAAAAGATAACTCATTGTCAGTAACATGTTATTCACGATAATAACAAAATAATGAATTTGTGACATATCTAATGCGATAATCTACGCCTCAAATACACGTGTTGCGGATTGGATCAATTAATAAACATATCAAATATGAAATATAGTCAATTAGCAAGTCAATAAGTGATTAATGGTTATGAATATGCGAATTTCCATATCATTTATACGTAATTTTACATATATGCGATGATTTACAAAAGTCTCCAAATGAATGATAACTCTGCATGTTCCAATGTCATAGTAATCAAATTCACTTCGTTTTTCATCGTGATGCATTTATAACTTTCTCGGAAGACGCTTGTAGTTTGTTTGTTCCGTATTTCGACCTTCGCAAAACCTCACCAGTTTCGTAATTTACGATATCTGCAGATCCTCACGCATTAAAGTTCAGTTACATTTGCGACTACTAAGCGGCCGCGTTCCTAATGCACAGCCTTACGCGCGGCAGGCCAGTAACTTTCTCACTTCGTGGATTAGCTCTTTAGGCAGTTGCCGGAGGCGTGGATAATCGCGCGCGACCTGTACGAGTATAAAAACTACCAGGCATTACCGTAGGTATATATCGTTTTATATGTATCTCCGGCTCAAGAGAGGCAATTTATGTTTACAAATGATAAAGCCCATTTGCGTAAATAGCACTGGAATGCTAAGATTTAATGTAACGCGGCGAATCATAAATTCACGTATACAATTTAAAACCGATCATTTTTGCAAACGCAATTGCGTCGGTAATGAATTTAGCATGAAATGCAAACTATGATGCACTGCCGTTAGAATATACGACTCGAAAAACAATAACGCTCGCAATCAACAGTTCAACGCGAAACATTAACAACGTGAACATTAACGTATTAGGAAACGCGATAACGATATTTTTCAATGCACTACGTTGAGATTTTATAACCGAGAATTCGCAGCAATTTCAATTCACAATTTTCCACATTAATTCCGTGTGGCTTGATCCACGTGTCCCGAGTGTAAAGAACAAAAGTTATACTATTCGCTATGTAAAAAATTATATTATTCACTACATGACAAAAAGTATCGAACGTGACACCCTTGGGAACGTAAACAGCGGCTTTTTACTGGGTCGAACTATTTACCGTATCGAACTGACAAAAACTGTCATTCGACCTGACAAATAACGATGCTTAAAAATAGACGGCCGAACATTTTTAGTGCGTTTGATTCGCACAGGCGTTGCGTCGCGACGAGGGTCGTCGCCGTCATAGATCACATCAGAATAGGGACGTTCTGCGAACACACATTGGCACTACGTTTAAAAAAAGTCCGCTAGCAGACGAGAACACGTTGGGAACTGGGATATCGAGCATGGAACTCGGGCGCTCGAAAATTATGTGGCCGACTGATATATTTCCCATTCGCTTTGAATTAATGTATCGCCAATATTACGGCGATGCATCAAAAACCGCCTGACCCCTCCTCCATCGTGCCGTCTAAAAATTGCCGTTGTTGATGTATTGGAGTGCCACGCGAATGTACCGCCATGCACGGTGAATTGTGTTGCACCGATCACGGTGGTGCATAGCTGCGAAGTAATGTATACCTATTTCTTTTTTTTTTGACTCCTGCTGACTGACATTCCAATGATGTTTATGTCGATATTACTCATGCAAACGCGCAATCTTTGCGTTGATAAAATTTCAATCGATCGGTCATGTTATGTAAAAAAATCGCGCGATTCTGACAAATTTCTAAAAGCTCAAATAAAAAAATCAAATAAAAAAAAACATTCCTTTTATCGAATTTCATCCGAGCCACGTTAATGCGATGATCTGATAATGCGATACTATAAATATTTAATTCCTGTGTAATCTCTATAGAGATTCCAGGTTCTGATATATCTCATGCAGACGAGAGGCTTATCGAATTGATAAATGTGATAACGAGCTTCTTTAGGGATACCTTGAGTTATTTATGTCAAATTTACTTACCTTTATTTACTACAGTTGTAAACGTTGCTTTGTGGAGCATTAGAAATTAATAATCTGATCTGTACGCTAGAGCACGCTTACTCGCCGCAAGGGATATATGACGATACGATGCAACTAAGAGAGAGAGATAGAGGAGTCACATGATATATTTTATATGAGGCAGCGTTTCTGGATATATTCCTATTAATGTCAAGAGATCGTATATCGATTACTTTGGAATTCTTACTACGACAGCGATAAAGTCCGACGCAACTGTTAAAACAAATTTGTTATTCGAAGCTTAAAGTCTCGCAACTTGAAAGAATTGCATCCGAAACACATTCATCACCAAATCGGTGTGTTCTAAATCCCACGAAACGTTGCATCTTCTGGTACAAAGGCAATTTAAACGAATGGCCGTTTTTCTTTGTGAAAATAGAAAACAGCGGGGTAGTGTTTTCCACACCGGACAACAACACCATGGCCAGTTGCCATGGTTCCCATGCAATTAAAGAAATGGTTCTTCGAAGATAGATATATTCACGAAGCTATCGTTTGCGTTACGTAAGAAGCTGTCCTCTGTTTTCTTCCTCCTTTCTCCTTCACCATGTTTAATTCCCTTACGTCCTATTTTGCAGCGTTGCATATTTATGAGTTTTACAAGCAGCTAGCGAAAGGCGCTTTCAATACTCGTGCATTTTAAGCCAAAGGCTCGATTAGGAAACCCATTCTTTTCTCCTTGTTTACTCGCAACACCAAACAAAATGTTCTATTGTTAACATTTTTTGTTGACAATCCTTTATTTCATTAATACAGTAACTTATTAATCGTACTCTTATATCACAATATTCCGTGATTAATAATCTATTTTTGTCTTTGATTCTTTTTATTTTTGATGCGTTAATGCATTAATAAAAGTGATGTAAAAATAATCACAAACTTGGTCATAAATTGTTTTCCAATGTATATTTAAATAAAAAAATGTTTCTCATAGCTTATACAAATAAATCTTTTACTTTTGTATGACCAGTAATTATAAATTATTTTTCTTTTCTTAATGTAGAGTCACAATAAAAAGATTTAATTTTCTGTCTGCTACACATGCACTCAGCTCAACCGACTATCCGCATGTACATTGCACTATAACGGACATATGTGCCGGATTTTGAGCGAATTTTCATTAAAACTTTACGACATTTTACGTACCGACGAAAAAAATATCTTGTCATTCGTTTAAATAGAATACTACTGCTGTCTGCCATATTTATTTTTGTGCTATCATAAGTTTCGCTTCCGAATAATTAAAATACAGTTACATAAGATAAATATTCACGATAGTTCAACGTTATCGAGTCTACATCGTGCGATCAGTCATCCAAAAAAAAAAGCTCAACGCGTCCATAAAAATACTATGTTTCTATATTATTCTGCACAGGGTCGATAAAATGGAAAATGAAAAACCGCCAGATCGAAGTAATCCCGCGATATGTACTCAACGTTACCGTATATACACATATCGAATTATAGACGTGCATCAGCGACGGATCGAATACAGGACATATTCAATATGCGGCGCTTGCTATTTGCATAGTCATCGAATGTGGCTGTATTGAGCAGAGCGAGAAGAGAAGCACAGATCGAAAAGAGAAATTATGAGCGATAATGAGAGGGACAAAGAGAGAATGTAGAATGGGAAAGAGAAAATAGGAGGATAGAAACAGAGTGAAAAGCGATGGTCAGTAGTGCTTTGGGAATAATCAGCGCGAAGCAAATGCATCCGATATTCCATGGAATTGACCCTTCCATGACTGGCCGAAAATGCAAACAATGATGAAATCTCCGTGAGGACCGAACGATTATACTCTCGGGATTTTGCGTAACATTAATATCCACGGCAATGTTTGACGTGGCCTGATATTCGTTGATAATCACCGTGTCCAAACGGTCAGATTACTGTTGTTCCGCGATATAGTACCGATTTTTTCACGAGTCATTCAGATGCATCAGGATCTGTTCGGCAGAAAAAGGCAAAGGCAACTTCATATCGATACTTTTTGCACTGTTAATTATTTACACGTACATTATCATTATGGTTTCGAGCAAACGAATTGTAAACGGAAATTGTGAGGGCTCAAAGATAATAGGACGCCAACATGCGCGTGATTATCTGAGCTTCCGTAATGCGCTTAGTGTGATTAAAAGAATAATTAATGGAACGAGATTCTACGAGAAAGCATGTGCTCATTGGAGCAACAAATGTTACGCTGATACATTTATTAACCATGGAAAGTCATTTGACAAACTATTAAGCTAAAAACACGAAACAAAATGTAAGCACCAACGTAACAATAAATTAGCACGCTTTGTGAACTTCTCTCGTAAAGCATGTCACCCCACAATACAAATTGTATACGTTATAATAGTATGTCGAAAAACAGTCGTATAAAATTATACCTATTCATAAACGTCATTCCTTTCACGACACATATACACATACATAAACTACATTTATTATGCGATCTCAGGTATTTAAAGCTATTTAATTACATCATAACAATGTAAAATCGTAAATTCATCGTTATTTCATTAAATATTTATTGCACGATCAAATGTTTCTTACAATTATTTAATTTTCATTTGTGGAAATCGCCGTTAATGCAAACATCGCTACGTAGTAGCGATACTAATATTTACACATAAAATAAACATGCTTTTCACGCTAAAAGAGAAATGAAGATATCCCAAGCTTCATATAAACATATTGTAAACATCCGTTTAATATCATTGAAAAGCATACATGTCTCGTTGTATGGTTTAATAAAAAAAGAATTATGCATTTTTCCAAGGAAAAAAGTAGATAATTTTCATTCTCTCTTTCATTATCCCAAAACGCATAAGATTAAAACGCATAAGATAAATACGATTAGGAGCAACTGATTTATTTTTATTTATGCGAAACAACGCTATATTCAATTTTCCTCACTTTCAAAGTTGAAGCACGTGCCAGTATCAATATTCACTGTGAATTATATTATATAACACAGCGGGCTATTCAGCATGTACCAGATCTCTCGCGATGAAGGAACCGGCGCGCACCAGTCAGGGGCCTAATTCTTATTCACGCGGCGTAAACCGATCTCTTTAATCGGTACTCCGACCAGAATTTAGGATTTCTCAAACTGCCTTTTCTGGTCCCAGGTAGTTTCCGTTGCCAGCGGCATCTTAACGATTTCAAATCGTTTAGTCCATCCATCTCATTTCTTTTCCCTCGCGATGATCGCCAATTCAGAACATTTTCAATCTTTTTCACCTTTGAACATCTCGATCGTTATTAAGAATTTGGTAGAAAGAGTTCAAAAAATAATAATAGAGCGTTTTCCATTTTCTGATTAATAAATTTCGATAAAGAAATGAAAAAAAAAACAGATATCTACGCGATTAGGGTGAGGAGGAGGAAAAGGAGCGCAATCTTAGAGTGCATGCCAAGACGTAAGAGAAACTGCAAAATGGAACGAAGTTGCAGCGGAATTCGAGCGTTGGTAGTTTATTCCCGTACTTTAATTACCTAGTTATCCCAGCGATTTACATAATGTACCTTGCCCATCCTATACGGCATCGACTCCGCAGGCGAGGATTTCCAATCGGTTCGACTCCCTCGTGGATACATAATCGTGCCGAAGGTAGCGTATAAGGGGAGGAGGATCCATGAGGAAGGAAGGGCACTCCAAGGCTATTAATTCCTTTAGGCTGCGGATCGTTATAACCCATTGTTCCCCACGGAACTCGCAGCGAGCCGTTCGTATAGCAGTGATATGTAGAGGCACGCGCACGGATTCGCGATCTCAGTAACATTGTTGTCGGCTCTAAGTAGATTTAAAAAGGTAAGTAGATTTAAATTGTAGATCGCGAATAAATTTATTGTTAAATGCATATCTCCGTTGATAGTTTTATGCTAGTTTTATCTGTAATTAAAGTATCAAAATTGTGTCGTATTTTTCCAGCTATAATTTCTTCACAATATGTATAACGTTTTTGAAAAAAAATAAAACCAAAATTTTTAAAAATATTTAATTAGAATTAGTAACAAACAAAAATGATTATAATTTTGAGGTATGTATATACGCTGTAGACACATGTGTCAAAAATTGATATTATACATTAAACAATCTCAAAGCATAAGAAAAAAATCCCAGATTAATTTAATAAGTTCTAATTAATTGAAAATCTCACGAAATATATGTACGTTGTTGTTTGCGCTTCAGATTGTGCAATTACTGAGTGTAGCAAACGTGACTGATACAATATTCAGATTATAATTTATATCAATGTATTATCACGAATAAGTCATATATATCACTGCTGTATAATATGAATGCAATATTACACTGGAAAGCTAATTCAGTCTCATTTGCTTAATATAGAGCTCATTCTCAGTCTATCCTATATACCTGTGCATTATCAGTGAAAGCGAATATCCTATCACGTACCGCATGTGATAGATATGTGGCATTATATAGCTATCAAGTAGATATATAGATCAAAATAGATATACTGTGTACATCACGTTCTATTATGTGTCACATGAGTTGGACCTATAGAATGGAATATATAGCGAGATGCGTCTTACACTGCTGACGACGGAAAGCAATCATCGGTATTTTAATACTTCATACAAGTGTATCTGCATTTCTCAAGGTATTTATAGTAAGAAACTATATCTTACGAACAAGCATGATGTACAAAATATTTCGTAAATGGTTATTAACTGGTGCTTGTTGCATCATCTGTAGACAAAAAAGAATAAATAATATTTCATAAAATTTATTAGTTTCTTTTAAAAATATATCAGGTGTATAATCTTCGTAAAAAGTAATTGGAATTAGAAATTTATACTTTCCGTATAAAAATAAATGTTACATTAATATGAAAGTTCAATAAGGTCAATATTTAACAATGTAATTATAGTTTAAATTTTTTCATTTTATTTTCATTATTTCCTAAAAACATGTTTATTTCTTATTAAAATAATTTCTAGGTTTTAAATTGCTATCTTTTTATATTACTTTCAAACATAGAAAAATCTGTTTTATTAAAAATACATGCATGATACACCTTTAATGTTCAATTAACGACATTTAACGACGAAACACAGAGGAGACGAATCTCTTACAGAGAATGACTTTTCATATTAAACCGATCTTCAGTGACTTTACTTTAAATGTGTTAATAAAGTATTGTAAGTAGATTCTATAGTTATTAACTAAAGAAAGAGCAGAAGAAAATAAGGAGTAAAAAGGAAGTTCTAGAGTAAGTTCTAAACCAATAAACTTCGTATTTCTGCATGGAGGTATAGCTTTAGTAAATGACCATAGTACCAGTTTAAATATTGTTGCAAAGTATCTCATAATGATTCTTGAAGAAGAAATATCATTCCTCCTCATACATAAAATATAAGATAATTTGAAAGTTATCCAAAGATCTTATATTTTCTTTATGTTATTTTCATAAAATATTCTTTCTAGTTGTTTATAATTAGTTATAATTAAGCTCCCTCTTGTATTATTTATATAAAAGCTAAAAGAAGCGACGACATAAATTGTTTTGAGAGTACTCCATGTAACATTCTTTTTCTATTTTCATCAACAGATTACGATCACGCGACATGGGCACTGAAACCCCATGTAATGTATTAACAAACGCGACACACCTTCAGTACAAAGTTAGCTCGTTTATATTCTTTTTGCTCGCGTGCAAAAAACCGTGGTGAGATTACGGCTGTGCGGGAATGCTTTCAACGATAAACTCTCGCATTATGCATAAGTCTCTTTCGGAGCGAGCGTTGTTATTTCTATGAATTTCAAACCGCATTCACGCGTTTCTATCTCCAGGCGCACATGTACACGAGTTTACGCTCATAGAATCGAAGATTAGCGTACGCGTCAACTCTCACGATTTCGAAGACACGCGTACTCGCGGATCTCGCATACGTAGCGGACTCGGTCGTGCAAGATCCCACGGAGGCCATAGAAAACGTGACCAGACGATCATAACTTGAAAGTAGTCGGCGAACAACTACTAAGGGGCGGGTTAACGAGGCCGCCCTGTGAGGGTTAATGGGTTAACAGGACAACACGAGGCCTGCTATATCGTAGTAGCGTCGTCCCTAATTCACAACGCGTGGGAGCCGGCTTAAGGGGGATACGAGGCTCTCGAGTTCTGATAAAGTGGCCTTTCTTCCTGACAACATCGCGATTAAACGAACATAAATGTAGTACTACTCCTCGCGCATACGAATATTCATCTTGCTATAAATATGGGTGTATTACGCTAGTTATAATCCTTAATGTCGACTTTTAGTATAAAGATTTTGATTTATGGCTACTTATTAGATTTATCATGAAATCATTTGAAATTAGCATTCTTTAATACAATATATAGGAAAGAAGAAATTATAAATTTACAATTTAAAATGAAAATAAAATTAACATGTTAACAAGTGAATTTCTTTTTTGGTACATTATAACAAAAAATTGAAAGTAGTGCAAATGCAAAAGCTTAAAAATTTTGTATTTAGATTTGAAAAAGCTTCAATCTCCTCAAATCCCCGAGTTGAGGATGAATGAAAATTCTTCATTATGCCGCGAGAGATGAAAAAATAAAATTTTTTAGAATACCAAACGTTGTTGCCTGCACCTTTAAAAGCAAGTCTGAACAAATGTATTCGTTTATTCATATACCTCATAGTTATTATCCACACGTATTTGTTTATACTTGTATCTTGAAAAGGTGAAATTTACCTTGTCATAGCGCAAGATAAACGCGAAAGGTGGAAAATTGCGAGTAATAGAGAGAGAGAGAGAGAGAGAGAGAGAGAGAGAGAGAGAGAGAGAAAGGTATGAAACGAAGAAGACACAGAAGCATAAAAGAAGCGTAAAAGAAGCAAAAGAGGCAATCCGGATATGAAACGAAGCATGTCATGGGTTGAGTCTACTCAAATCGAGTAGAGAGTCTCGGGAGGTGACACAACTGACACCTCGTAATACCGAGACTTGGACCGCTGCCAGTTTGCATAAGAATTGCACATCCCATGCACACCCGATGCGCTTGTATTGAGAGCTGGTAACCTCCGTCTCTACCGCAGCTTGCTATCCATTCGATAGTCAATACGACGTGACACAACATGTCGCTACGTGCGCGTTCCCAGTTTGACGCTTCCAATCTGTGTTATATAAAGGATAAACCAATAGAATATCATAGCTACATAAAGAATGCGACTATCTCACAATGTTATCTCGAAAATAAACGTTCTGTATTTGCTAGTGAAGATCGAAAAATATAGCTGCAACGCGCGAATTGTTCTGTCTCAAAGATGGAAAATTTTAAAAACTTCGATTCTCTTTTTAAAAAAAAATTTGTTTCCATAAAGAATTTGAAATAAATCGATAGTCTAGGATGTACAAAGTTTTTAAATTGCAAAAACATACAAAATAAGAACAAGTATATAGAATATTATTTTGACAATTGTTCAATATATATTGTGAATTGTGCATTGAAACTGGAAAATATTACAGGACTTGCAAATATTTCTCCATAATTATTTATGAACAATAATTAAGGTATAATTTTAGTCATCAAAGGTTTGGTGGCAAAAGTAATCTTTAGCAAAAGACATAACTGCAAAACTGCAAAGCGATTCCCTTGGTGATCCATAATGTAACGACCGCCCATCCTCAGAAGAACTGTATTTATCTCTTGCGCGTACGACCGCCGACTTTAAACGGTATTCAGCGCACAACCGATTACAGAATTTACGGTGCATGTTATTTATCGACTATTGAATTTCAGATCAATTTTGCCCTCTAATTCATATCCGTGCAAGCAGCTTATCATACAAATCCATGTAAGATCATGGACGCTTCGATTATCATAAGAGATCTCCCATGTTCCTCTTGCGTAAAACGACAGGGAGATCTTATCTTTCCGCCACTGTTACTCAACGTGTCATCCGTTTGTTATCCTTCGTCGATTGGTACTGCCACTCGAGATTTCACGCGCACACTATACAATTTTCGCTCCTTCCGTAACTTCAAGCAACCCTCGAACAAAGTAGCGGGAATTCTGCTACACTTCTATGATAATCTCGCGCTCGCGTGATTCTTATTTGAGACGATCCTCTGAAGTTACCGGTTTCATTAATCTCCACACGGACGATCTGATATTAAATCAGTATATATACGCTGCTCAATAATGCATTTATGGCGAGACGCTATATCATGCTCGCACCTTTTTTATAATCCACACGTTATGGTTTGCAACATAGTGCCTGGAATTGCTCATACAGAATTGCTTCATACGTAATCGTAAGAAAGCGAGTTAATCGCATAATATATCTACGAGCATAGAAAATATACCGGCGTACTTATCAGACGATATTACATTAACATGTAACGAAGCGGAAAATCGTAACAACAGTTGTTATTTAGAATTATACATGCACGCATGCGTCTTATCTCGGCAATGTACACGCAGGTGTATGTGTTTCATATTGGGCGCCCCTAACTTCTTGAGTAAAGTAACATGTAAATTTCTCCGCTCTTGATCAGCATGGCACTATCAGCCAAGTCATTATTCGCGAGATCTGATTCGCGGAGGCATGTCGTTCAGCGCTTTGGCAGGAATGCGGAGCGCAATGATCATCTAAACGATACGTATCGCAGCGTCGACGAATAAGCGCGTATATATGTTGCAGTGCTCTCATCTACTGTCCGGCGATTTGAGGATTTCAGGTCAAATTCTTGTCGTCCCGTTTCATTCGAAACGTTTCACTCTGAAATTGCTATTTCTCCTCTCGATACACGACTCTATCAATTACATTAGTTTTTACTCAAACGGAAAACTTGACTTCTTGCTCATTGAGGCTAAAAACCTCCGGGTGATCTTCATCCTCGTAATCGCAAGGGAAAAAATCGTAATTGCATCTATTTAAAACCTTTCCCGATTCGAAGTTAAGTTCCATTAAGCTCCAAGACTTCTTACTGACTGATACGCTCATACATCTCGATGATGCATGCAAGAGTCGATTCCATCGGAGCCTCGTCCTGTTTGACAGTACTTAAAAAACTCAAAGCCGTGCAAGATCATGTCCATCATAACCAACTAATGTTTCAGAGCAGTTGCAACTTTATAATGTTTCTTTTGACAGTCTTCATTAATCAAAAGAAAATGATAAAAAACAAAATCAATCCCTTACTATTATTATTTTAAAATTATTACTACTAATAATAAGTACATTGGTGCCAACAATTTCATTTTCTTTATATTGTATTATCATCTGTTTTTTAACTATAAATTAAATTTTATTAAATATTGTCCTTTCTTGATTCGCAATAAAATTTTTTATTTCTTTAAAGAAAACTTACTGCTGATGTGAAAGAACAAATGACATCTTTCAATCTCTTCTTTATACAAATTGTGGAAAATACAGCACGTTCTTTTCAAAGACAATTATGGATAATTTATATTTTAAATTACCTTCTTATATGTTAACGTATCATAGCGTCACTTATCTTTGTGCTGACTAAGAATGCATGTCCGTAGACGATGTCTGATTTTATCTATGTACATCGACGTTACTACCGATCAAAGAACTGCTGATCCCGCGAGGCACTGTAAGTTTAAACTGTCTATGACTACACGGAATTTTACAAGGACCTTCTTTGACATAGTCATCCTTACATGCAGATCGAAATTCTGCGGACAATACCCGTGGTGACTATCAATTCGCATACTAGATTACATGCCAGCGTGAATCGATCGATTTTGTCAACGTTTGTATTTTATATTATTATATACATCTATAATAACTCTATATACAAGAAATTCTATTACATTATTAAATTTTAGTGACAAATTTTTTATTGAGAAGTTGTTAAAATCAATTAAAAATATAAAATCATAGATTACCACGCAGTTTTCTATTATAATTTTCGATATTATATAATAATTGTACTTTCGTAAGTCAGTTTTTTATAAATTAAGATTCTATCATAAAAAAATAAATTTCTACTTAAACTTTAAATTAAGAAATGTGATTTTGTTACCAACTCATTGCCCAGGAACCAAATTTATCAAAGGCCTCTCACAATTTAAATTGCTCTGAAATTGTCGATACTTTTACCTACATTCTTATCCAGGAAAAACCCAAATTGATGAAAGAATCCGTTATTAAATTTAAACTCAATTTCACGGGGCAACCATGTACGTGTTACGTGGATGAATGAGTGAACGGTACGACGATGAAAAAATTCTCTTGCGAGACCGCAATACATCTAATTAATCGCCATATCTCACGGGGAAAACTCAGCTTTATTAAAACTGCGTTAAACGAGATGAATTTACGGAATCAACAAAACTTTTTCTCGCGCTACGCAGCGAGAATAATGCGAAAAAAGAGAGAACCTTGTAATAAGACGACATCTCAAGAGCTTCTGTCTTGAGAAAGAGACAAGGAAATTCCACTCACCGTTTTCTCTACGGAAATTTTATTATGCTTCCGTGAAGAGTTTCTTCGCGCAAAGAACGAGCGAGAGATGAGGCTAGAGAGAGATGACAAAATGAGAGAGAGAGAGAGAGAGAACTTAAGTATCTCTTTTTTTTCGTGCTAAAACAGTATTTTAAATTTTGTATGTTGAATATATATGTTTCGGAATATATAGTTCCTTTCGATAAAACGGAGGGATGGATATTCTTCAAATCTGCATTGTACTTACTTAGTAATGTTACTCGCAACGGGTGTATTGTCCATTCCCGAAAATTATTGATGCATTAAGAAAAAAACGGTTTCCCACTATTATCCAGAGAATTACGACCGTAAAATAACAATTGATCACTTTTAATTGCGATCCTCGAACGCTTCTGGTAAACACAGGGAGCGAGAGATGATAATGTATAACGCCATTAACAGCTGCATAATATTATTAAATGTTATCACTTTTAATCAATACTTCAATACTTCATTAATGGAATTATGCAAGTTTAACGATACGTGTCACGTGAAATATTGTGCTACACACAGGAAACGATTCAAGTCGTATGTTTCCGAACAAATCATTATATTTCGTGATATTCCGAAATTTCACTGAGAGGTTTATTGATTGCATTTCATCAGAATGCAATACCGAACCAACCAGGCATAACAGAGAAGAGCATTTAATTTCAATGACTAGCATTAACACGTAAATCTGCTCGTGGTAGATTATCCTTGAAATGTCGTGCATTCCGTTGAAAATCTGGCTTCGCGAAGAAAAAAAAAAGACAATCTGGAGAGCTTCGGTGAGTGAAGTGAGAACTTCATCGAAGTTCTCGCTATCAACTTTCAAAAACTGTTGAGACCGCCTCCGTTCTTTGCGTGTAAGGCTTTTCGTGAGTTTCAGCATACACACTTACATACTTCACATACGGTACAGATCAAAGTAATGGAAATTTCTTCATCATTCCACCGTCTTGTGAGAAGCTTTCATTACGCAGATTTCGCGTGCGCTCGCCTTGACTTGAATGCTTTGCAGAATATTACTTTAGAATTTCCATAAGAACGCTTAACTCAAACGATCACTTCACCTTGTCCCAGCTTCTCCTACTTCTCTTTCTTTCTTTCATTCCCTTCTTCCTTCTTCTCTCTCCCCTTCCTTGTTTCCATTGAACTGTGGTCCAAACATATTTTCCAACGCCTTTTATCACTCAACATTCTGAGTAAGTGCTTCTCCTTTATAATCCACTGTACCAAACGTGAATTCATTCGAACCAATACCTAATTCAATGCCAACTGCCTTTTCTCCTTCCGTTCTTTCTTCACGGACCGGCGCTCGTGAGTTTCGCATTTACGGAAATCTCGGTAGTGAGTTGTGCCGCGTATTCATGAATTACATTTTCCGTAAAATAGATCCGCCAAACCGCCGTCCGCCACGGCACGCTGCTTTCTCGACAGAATCTATTGTGGAGCCGACACTACCCGTCACTTCGCCGCACGTCTTCTGAATTAGAGACACTTTAATGTGAGCAACAGTTTAAACGAAAAATACTGTTACATAATCGATGAGAGGAAATTATCAGATCAAAATATTAATTGCATTAATTGTAAATTTATTAAATGTTTCATATACCGAATATCGCAAGTTTTATTTGTTTAAAATATAAAAATTTTTAAATATTAAAATATATTAGTCTTAAATATGATAATTATTTTATGTTGAATTAATCAGTCAAAGGCAAACTTTTTGTAGTTCCTTTGATGCATAAGAAACGTTAAAAAAGTTTTCCTTCGTTTATTTTCTGTGTGCGTGAGCAAGTATAATATAAGATACCTCTTTCTTTCTCTGAACTTGCTTTTATAATTTTCTTCATAATACGAACAAAAATAATACGCTCGCTAATAAGCAGCTTTAAAAAAACTACTTTCCTTAATTATTGAATAACGACGAAGTCATTGAGAGTCTATTTTTACAATGAAGTGCAAGAGTTTAGAAATAGAGATTGTGGAAGAACCCGACATTCCTCCTCGGCAACGGCAATTTTACTTTGCCAAGTTAATTAAAATCTCATCCCGATAACATCGAAAACTGAGCGGTGTAAAGTAAGCAATGAAGAAGAACTGTACTTACGATCTCGCCGAAAGAAATTTTGATTATATGTCGTAGTGACATTTTTTATTCTGACACATTTTACATTTTATATCTTATAGTCTAACATTCAAATATGTTGATTATGCATACTAATGTAATATCAAATAAAATTTTTAATTATCTCTTAATATAATTTAGCTATTATTTAATATGCACAAAAAACTTTTACATTATAATTAATCCAGATTAATCAAATTTTTTTTCTCCTATCTTGTTAAGCTGTACAATTAAAAGTGATAAATGTTTTATTCGAATAAATCGTTTTTATATTATTCAATAGTAAGATTAAACGCATTGGTGTACTTTTTGAAGTTCCTCACAATTTAACACAGTTTCGATGTCAAGCAGCGTAACCAAGGCGCTAAATATCATATTTGTACCATAAATTAAAATTAAAACAAGATTGTAATTATGTACATTTTGCAACATGTACATAGTGAGTTATACAAAGGAAATTCTACGAAAATTCTGTTAAAGTATTAAGAGATAAATCAGTTATGTATCTAAACAATCTTTTAAAATGCATTGTATCGCATGATATATTAAATTGGCGAAAGTTCTGTTCATATAATAAATGAGAAGCTTGAAGAATTTCTAACGCGCGCTTTATTTTGCCTATAAGATGCGCGGCCAGCGCGTATCGTGATTATGATATTCACTAAGAATTTAAGGAATATCAAATTACGAATACCATGAGGCTACTCGCGCGCGTCCTTCTCACAAATCCATCGAAATTTCATTAGACTGGAGTGCATCTTTTCATACCGCCGCAAGTGAAAAGTTGACTTAAGAAACTTTAAAGCCCGTGGAGCACTTTATGGATCAATTATTAGTTGAACGAAGTAAGTTGCACCGACTTCGGTAATGTACCATCCCGTCCCGTTTAAGGTATGGGCGCGCCATATAGTTTAAGGATTATGCACATACCGACATACGAAGTCGAACATGGATTAAATTAATGATGCAGCATCTATGTTAACTGTATGAAGTAGTTAGCTAATGGTATACGTTAGCAACAAAGGGCGGTCTTGCATAATTTTGAGTGCGTGCTGCTTGAAATTCGCATTCATCCCAAAGTTTATGTTGACGCTACACAATAATCCATTTGCCTAATAATTACATAATATTTTCTTCCTTTTCAATTTTATGTTTAATTTCTACTCTCATTTTATTATAAATTTTCATGAAACAATATTAATTATTAATTAATAAATTAATATAATATAAATTAAAATTATTATTGATTCGATATATAATTGTAAATTTATGCAAAGATTAATTGCAAAGATTCGAGATTAATGCAAATTAACATTAATTAGTCCTTCACAGTATATAAATCCAAATTATCCTTCATATGTCAAAGAAGACAAATTATAAACATTAATATATGTTTTTAAATGATTATACGTAACGATAATTAAGATAGTTAATGCGAAACTATTACTGTTTACCCACAAACATCGCTACTCTTATTACGAAGCAGTCAAATTGATCGTTCATTTATTAACGTAATGGTTATGGAAGCTATTTCATCTTAATTAAGAGTAAAATTTATAGTACTGCTCAAATTACACGCACAAATTTAATATCCACATTTTATAATAATAATAATAATACAAATAATTAGTATAAATTAGTGTTTGATTATGTATGAGATCGAATTATAAGCAATTTAACGATATTTTTTCCGTTAAATTACCTCTCATATGTGGCATGATGCAGATTTCGATCAATATATCACAGTTATCATAAATAGGCACTTATAACTAATAAATAGTGAAGGAAACGCAATATAAGTTATCTCACGATCCTATCGTGTGCGGCTATAACCGTGGCTAAAAGCTTTTAGTATGTAAAGTACGGGATGACCGCCATCCATCGCAACGATATTATCGATGAAATACGAAACGGAAGATAGACAGAGATGGAAAAAAAGAGAGAAAGAGAGGTAAGCAGAAAGAATCGAAAAGGAAGAAAGAAGGAGAGAAAGAGATAGATTGAAAAATAGAGGAAGATCGGTGGAGTATGTGATTTCACACAGGATCGAAAAGACGGAGAGGTCCCCTCTTTCGACCATTAGAGACCGCATACATATACTACATATATTTATACTCTCAGCCAGTTCTCGAATGGCCAACGGAAGCGTGAAATTCCCAATTTCTTTTCTCACCCAGCGAGAATATCCTAGCTAACGGTTCCTGGTCTTCCCTTTTCCTGCCACCCATATAGATATGCACGTGTATACATGTGTGTGTACGCTTGTGTGTATGTACATAATACAGTACATACGCCTGTACCCATGCGCGCGTGGACTCTCGTGCGTCCTTCCGAAGCACTTGTCTCTTTTCGTAGGCGACACGAATTACGAATCACGAATCTCGAATTGAACGGATAGCGGTAAAAGGATCAATGAACGGGTAAGGTGCGGCGAGGGGCTTATACCGAAGGAAATACCCGGTGTAATTTCTGCTATCCGTCTCTAACTCTCGAGATGGTTCTTGTACACGCCCCCATGGGAGACACCTGTTTCCCCGTATCAGTTTGAATTCCTCTAACCCGAGGTGGCTACACTCCGCGGATCGATAACAGCGACTGCCTGCAGGATTGTTCGCGTCTACAGAGACTTGCCAGAGAAAGGCCGGAGACATTACGCTCTCAGATAAACACATCGTACACCCAATTATACAAGACAAACAATTCTTAGTAATGACATCCGCGATCAGGAAGACGCGCTGACTGGCAACTTCTTTGGTGAAACGATAATGAAAGGCAAGTCTAACGCGATAATCATGGTCTTGCCTCTCTGAGAGACTATTTATTCTTGCATCAAACGCGATAGCTAAAATAATAATAACATTAGAGAAATATATAAAACATAATTGAGTTGCGGGTAAACGTTTTGTGAATTCATTTATTCTTGGGCCGTATCAAAATCGATCATAATGTAATTTTTTTTGTTTATTTTTCTTTCGAAATAACTATTAAATTAATTCATGTTACGTTTTATGATTATTATGTAATATTAAATCTCTATTTTCATTGCCAACAAAGAAAATTAAATCAAGTACAAATTAAGTATAAATTAATTCTATATTAAATAATAATAATTTTAATATTTTTCTCTTAAGCAAGAAAAGCAAGGTAAAAACAACGCGATATGTCTGAAATAAATATAAAAAACATAAAAGATGAACTCTCTTGTAATTAATACATATAAAATTGAGCAATTTTATTAAATAAATAGGTAGGTTTAACATTAAGGAATTAAAAACAGCATCTCTTTCTTCATGAATTATATGCGGCGATTATAAAGGACAAGAAGAAATATTCTTCAAGCATCAAGAAACTTTAGAGGTGCTAAGAAAAATGAACTTAGCCGATTATTTAAAGCAAGTAAATTACTTTTTCCATCGTGGAGAGTGAAAAAATAGAAATACTGCGCGATAGCAGAAAATACGATAAAAGGGATTACATAAAAATTATTAAAGCCTAAATTGTATAATGTATAATGATATGTAATTAAACAGTTATTCTTGTGATAAAAAATTTACTCATTGTTTATTATGTTCTATACTAAGATATTTTGTATAAAATCTTACGGAGATTTTTAGAAATATAGTCACGCGTTTCCTCGGAAAAAAAAGGAAACTAACTTGCTAGAAGCAATCTCCGCCCAATCAATATCCTGGATATTCTTCAGCCTTTTGCGTCTTGTGAAACATTTCCTTCCGGCTGAAATCTTAGCGACCTCCAAGGACTTGAATATCGGTATTCGGATCAGAATCGGTGGACCTCGAAGACTCTCGCGGCTCCGATTGAAATGTTCTCTGCGGCGAGCGTACCAGCTGCCGAAGCCGCTTTGGCTTGCGGTAACCATGAACTTCCGCCTCTGTTCTGTTCGGTTCCGCGCGCACACGTACACGTTTCAACGATCGTGTCTATCGGGGGGGAGGATCCCGTAGTCCTCGAACTTATACATCTTCATCTAAGTATGTACCTACGTAGGCAACTCAGTGGTACACCGACGCGAGATACGTACGGCCGTTCGTCGAGCTCCGCGAGCGTGACCACTGCGTGCACACAAAAGTATGCGTGCACCTTGGTAAGCCGCAAGTGTAAAAAAGACCGCCCGATACCAGTGCGCGGCGATGCAGCGAAGCATAGAGTTGAAAATACTTACAAGGAACCAAACGCGGTAGCGAAAGATTGAGGCGGGAAGGAAAGAAAAGACCGTTGAAATGACCGCGGATGAAGAGAAGGAGAAGTGGCGTGGCCGGGAGCACATGGGGTCACTGGGGCCATGAGACATCACGGTACCGCAACGCAAGGATATGGATGTGCTTAACCCCCCAAGAAGATCCTCTTCGTCACCGTACGGTAGTTTAACAAATGTATTCCCCGACAAGGTGCACAGCATCGCATTTTCGAGGCGGACGATGGATCGACGCTGTACACGCATTCGTTCCGGTATGTCTTTTAACGGTCTAAGTAGAAAAGGGTTGATGCACTAGGTGCGCTGGCGGCAGATATACGTTTGAATAGGAAACGTCAAATAAATAAATCTCGCGAAAAGACCCGGCCGTTACTTATTAACGTTGACAGGTCTTCATTGCGCGTGCACATGCATGCGTGCGTGCGTAGATATGTGTATTCTAATGTATCTGCAAGAAGAGCGGCAATATACGTTAAATCGTAGGGAGCAGGAAAATGGGCAAGCTGAATAATGCTCGGTTAATATCGATTACACCGGTCGAGGAACTTAGCCGCTCGCGGCCGTAGGAAATGATTTCGCGGAACGAGCTTATAGCCCCCATTGGGCTACTAAGAGGGAGAGAACAGGGACGTAAAGCATCTCCGTTAAGGCAACGTATTAATATCCTCTCTACTTAGCGAAGCGTTTACTGCTTACGCGCTGTTCACCGATAGTCAAGACGTGCCACGCTGGCGGACATAATTAACTATAACACCCAAGTCAAAGGAAGCCGATCTCCGCGGTATCGTCTCTTTCCTTTCAGTTTCTCAATTTTGTACTCCTCAGTGCCGTTAATCTCGGATAAGACAATGTAAAACATGATGCATCAAATTAAAGGTCAAACTTCATCGCGCGTATTCGTCTTCGATTTCTGACGTACAGACAGCGATCAGAAAGGATTGTATGGTAAACACAATGTGTACACGAAGAATAGCTAATGTCGGTATGCCGACTAACGGTTTTATATGAATGCACGAAACGTTGCTTTGTTTTCTCATGTCATCAATTTTCTCACGTAAACTCACGTCTTAACTCACTTCAAGATTTATATATCAAAAACGTTTTCGATATTTTTGTTATATATAATTTATATATAATTAATATTGATAGATATTAGAAAAGAACTTTTATATTAGACGAGTGAAAGGAAATAAAAATTCTTTATGTAATATATACACAAGTAAAAAAGTAAATTTACTTTATAAAAAAGCTTTATAAGAAACATTCCACGATTACTATTCTTATTCATATATTTTCATTACGTGCATTTATATCTCTAATTACGAAAACATAAAGTTAACTGAAAAATATATAACAACAATAGTTTTTAATTAATGCGATCAAGATAGTCGCTATACATCTACAAAAGAACATTAACCACAGATGACACCTATATAGGTTTCACCCACGCGGCTACAGAATGTTTCGCAGAATAGGATAATTAACTGTCATGCAAAGCCTCTCTTGCATCTTGTTATCTTTCTCGTCGAATGGGCATGAGGCTCTCCGACAACCTCCTGCCCATCGAGAATGCGAACGAAGAATGCGAATAAGCGGATAAACGACTTCCCGCGCACTTTTTCAATGTATTCGTCAAATGGATGTATGTCAGAAGTGGAGAGAAGACGTAGGACAGAAGACAACGAAGATTCAGGTGAGATTGTAACGTAGAAATAAATCGATAGAGGAGAGACTGCATCGCAATTGTATACAGGGAATTAGTGGCGTAACGAAATATGTGGTAGCGCGCAGACCATGTCAGCCTCATGACTCGGAACTGGGATAACTTGATACTTACACATTGGCAGACGTATACACGCGGCCACTCGCCTTCATATATATTCGAATATGCAATTTGCCAACTGATAATCTTACTCTCGGTAAGTAAATATAAATCACATCAAAGTTCCACGCATTTATAGCGTATAAAGCTGAAGAACATAAGGCCAAAATTTCTTTCGCACACTAAAAAAAAATATAGTCAATTTTAATAAATATTTAGTTGAATAACTGCCAAATATTTATTAAATATATTAAAGATATATTTATTTGATACAAGAAATGTTAATTTGATTTAACAATCATTTCTTTTATTGAACAAATATTTAGTTACTGTAAGTAAATGTTTAGTTGACAGTATTGAACTAAATATTTATTAAAATTAACTACATTTTTTTCTTAGTGCAGGAAAAAACGCAAATTTGTCAGTCTCATGGCATGCGTGTGCATGTACGTCAACATACGAAATGTTTCAATTAAAATTAATTTTCTTTCGATAAATATTTTATATCTTTAGCAAACCGTTTGATATGAATAATATCTCAATAAACGACAAACAATATTAAAAAGAAATTTATTTCGTATTCACTTATATCAAGAAAGAGAAAAATTCTAACCCAATATAAAATAGAACATTATAAATTAAAGTTATCAAATCAAACTATGTTTTCAGCATTACTTGTAACTATTATATCATATACTAAACTAAAGCGTTTATCTTTTTTTCGACATATACCATGGTATAGCGACTAAAAGCGAATATTAATTTCAATAACGCAGTTTGTACGAGAAAACCGCAACGTACAAGCGGATTTATTTCTACCAACCATCGTTCGCTGTTGCATAAAATCCGTATTATGAAGGCGATACCGCTTTCCATGAGAATCCGGGCGTAGGATTTGCGAAGTACCAGTTGTTAGACCATTGGGTCAGAGATTAACATCCGCGTATGACCGCACGCTAATTTTCACGGCGACCAAGTCGACCAACGAGATCCGAATAACCGAATAACCACTTGAATCCGCTGGGTCAAATTTTCCACGACGTGGCTAAGTCGCGGATGGGTGCATTAATTCTCCTTAAGCTCGGCACGTTTATATTAATAGGATACAATTAATAACGGCTAAAAGGCGTTCGTCCAGGAGAATTGTCGTCGGCGGTAGGTCGCGCCAAGTTGCGGCAGACAGTGTCGCGCGGAAGAGAAAAGGTGGGACAGAGACAGAAAGCCAGGAAGGCGTTAAATTACACTTAGCCCGTCTCGCTTTTGGGATTCGCCGGAAGAGTGGCGACGGACGGACGAAATTATTGCGGAAAAGACGACCGTGCTGAGTGCCGGAATGCCAGCTAGTCACCGAGAATTTTGAATGCTCGAGCAGATATGCAGCCCGCTATATAAATGGGCCTGCGGGTACTGATGTAAGATTAAATGCGCGATACCGACCTCGTAATCCAGTCTGCATCTGATATCGAGGTTACCATATAAACAGACATTCGAGATCGCCTTTGATATCACGGCCACTTTACTTCTGACTCTCTGTATGGCTCTGCAAATAGAAGAAGCCTCTGACTGCTTACTCGTCCCGGTTGGTCTTCCATCAAAAGACGATGATAACGTAAGCGTGATAAATGCGTTATAGAATATTTTTTATATCGTTTTGTTTACTCAGAAACATGTTTTTGATTATTTGATATTACTTGATTTAACAATTAAAACATTTTAAATTATTCAAGATGTAAGTAAAAGTTTAAATTGCTAAAGATTAATATACAAAAACGACATAAAAGTTACTAACAAGAATTGCTAAAAGAAATTTACGATTCTAAATATAAGTGTAAAGCCTCTTCTACAATGCATTTTGTTTCTTGTTTTTTGTTATTCTTTACATTTTGTCTTTTTGCCTTTTATCCCGTTTTTCATTTTTTATCATCCAAGATAAAAGTTAAAACGAACTTCGGAAAAAACAAGAAATACAAGAAATATGATTATCAATAAAATGATCCCAAAGATGGAAGAAAGCAAGAAGTAAAGAGTAAGAAACATGAAACAAAGAGCACATTGTAGAATAGGCTTAAGAATAGAGGTAAAATAAAAAAACCATATAATATTTAACAGCAAATATTTGCTTTTGTCACATTTCTATAATATAATCCGCAAAAAGAATATTGGAATAAAAAAACATCGAACTATCTAGAACCAGTTTACATAAAATCTTGTAAAGCACATATACGTGCGATGTTACGTCTTGTCAATTTATTTCCGTTACGCAAACTGTCAGCG
>NW_017259192.1:4542101-4555159 GCF_001594045.1 Atta colombica | reverse complement strand
ATATATATATATATATATATATGTACCTATACATGCGGTTTTCTTTTCATTACGATAATTTACGCGTTTGTGCAGAGAATTTCAATAATTCTAACATGCATATATCTGGAGTTGTATCGAACATCGATTGTAATTTCATATGCACATATTTCGCATTCAGTCTTTTAATATCCTTCGGCTATTCAAATGGATATGAATTTTTATCTGGTAAATAAAAAGATTCACAAAAGGATATGCAGAACGACATATATATAAAAACGTTATTCATTAGCAGACAAATGAATTACGTTCTGGCTGGTAATTCAAGGTGGAATATAATAACGGAATAATTTGAGGAATATATAAAATTGAAAAATCTATCCTAAATAAAATAAAAGAATTGACATGATCAATTGAGCAAAAAGAGCTTCCTGGAATAATAATTACCGCATCTCACGAAATGAATTTAAGAAAAATGAGAGAAATGCCTATTTGAGTGGCTGTCTGAATATATTTCTGATTTTTTGGCGGTCAGTTCAAAATGATTCAGAAACAATATTACAATATTACAAAGATAATAATTTAAAACACGTTTTATTTTTCGTATCAAAAATTCGAAAATTTATATATCTCTTTTATTCCTTCAATGTTATAAAACAAGACTAATCCTCCCAGTTGTGAGAATGTCAAATGTTTAAAATGCCAAGACATCGTTGACATTTGTTCCTCTTTTATAAATTCCATAAATTGGCATAAGAGATCTGTGGATTATATCAATAGATGTCTCAGATAACTTTACCATTTCACACAATCCGTTTACGGCAAATATCTTCCGCATATACAGAATCTCATCGAGTAAAAATATCATCGAGAATGTTTCTCTTTCAATTTATCATGGGTTAAGTAAATACAGATTTTCCTCATACAACGATTGTACATGCAAACCGAGCTGCAATCGAATTTTTTTTTCGGTAGCTTCTTGGAATTCGCGATTACCGCGGTTTGCCGTTATGTACGAGTACCAAGATACCGTGAGTGCGTTTGTATCAGTCGTCCAGAAATACACACGCACATGTCTCATGGCAGGTTTTACTGATTGCTCGGTGACCACATAGAGTCGACCTCACGACCGCTGTTGGTAATCACTGGCGACTTTATACGTTAGCAAAGATTTTAAAAGACTGACGAGGGCTAAACGACCCCTCATTACACGACGCCAGCGATTTATAGGTGACGACTGTTGGCGCTATGAAATAATCATCGTCGCTGTCATTCGACAATGCGTCCACGCGTCTTCACATTATTGATTCTGCGCTGTAATGACATACACTAAGAGAAATGATTTTGTTAGAGGAAAATCAAGGGAAAGCAAATGTGATATTTGTTAAAAAGAAATGATTGATTTATTACGATTGCAAATTAATTCGTCAATGTAAGAAATAATCAATAGTATCGCTAACAAATAAGAGGCTCATATATATAAGTCATAGACGATTGCAAGGTCTCAAATTGTAAGAAATTAACCAATTCTAGTCAAGTATTCTCCCTATATTAGACTGTGCTTGGCCGATTTCCTACGATTTAAGACTCCACGAATTCATCTACGAATTCTATGTAAACGAGCCTAAAGTTTATTCAAAAGATAGGTTAGATTCTATATAGTTTGCTTCTGTTACTAATAATTGATTAGTATAGCAAACTAGCAGCAATCACAACAACAAAATTTGTTGTCACATATTTACCGATCATCGGTTAAAAGTATTGGTGGCTTGTTAAATTAACAAAATCTTTTCTCTCAGTGATACTTTACCTATGTATACGTGTTGCGTATATTCGCATATATACTATATGTGACATTGCATAATCTCACAAACATTTTCTAGAGTTAATAGAAACCACAATAGAAACAAACGAGGCGCAGTAAGAATTAATATGATGTCTTGCTAAAACAGATTTATGTTCATTTCTATCGATATAGCTGATTAATTTTAATCTCAGTATAATTTATACTTTCTAGCCTTTTCTAATTCTTAGAACTAACATTAGTAGAAATAATAGACATAAGAATGATTCTTCTGTTAAATATTGGCTGTTACGTTATTGATTTATTGTTAAATTCTTAGTTGCGTTACAGTAGAATATTCGTCGTAAATACAATTATGTATGACAAAAATTGATGAAATAAATCGATGAGTTCAGCGTGTCACATTTAACTCAGGAAGCGCGGCACGTAACGCATAGTCAATTATGCGAACTTCGCTACATGTATACTTGAGAGTTCACAATGTAACCACAAATTTTTAGCTTTACCCAAACCACAGCTGTTAATTATTACGATAAAGTAAACAAAGTTAAGTTCTAACTCTGCGGAAACATGTCACGTTAGAAGTACGCAACGTGACAGTAAGCTTTTGCGAATAATGCACGGTGTGAAGACAAGATGATTATTCCTACGTAAATTATGTTTAAAAAATGTTAATTATCAATCAAGACTTCAATAATTCAATTTTTTTTAAATTAAAAAAATTACAGATTTGTTAATGAAATAACGTAAATTAACCATTCATACAATAAATAATTTCTCACAAAATAATTGTAATCATGAATATATTATTAAATTAATTAATTTCATATTATGTAGAATAATAAAGATATTAAAATATAATATACATCTATTATGGAAAACAATCCAATATTGACAATATGTACTTTCAAATTATAAACAAACAATTATAAAATGCAGAGCGATAAACAGTATTATAATATTCTAAATATATATATATTTTTTATTTTCTAAAAAATTGATATATATCTGTAGTTTTTTAAAGAATTGATTTATATTTTAAAAAATTATTTTATAATTCAACGAATATATAATTTATATTCCGTTCTTAAATCGTCGATTTTGATTTACAACGAGTGTATCGTTTTTAATAGTGAGCCATTTCCATGAAGTGTTGCAAGATCGTACGGTAATCCCTAGATCGTGCATTAGATTGCACGTCCTTCTGATTAATTGAACTACGTATTGCCAATGCAAACGCGCGAAGCATGTGTGATATGCGAATCGACAGAGTGTGGCGTGAACTCGTCACTTCCAACGTTATTTATATGCACGTCTAAAAAAGCAACGATAGAACACAGCGGTTTTTCCGACCGCATTAATCCAATTGTAGGTTCCGCTTTTGCAAATAAAATATCACATGTCAAATTAAACTTTTATTTACGATCCTTGTTATCCTTATTATTATTTTAAAAATCCTATATTACAACTACATTATTAGATTGCTTATATAAAACATTTTCCTCTTTTGTTTAAATTATGGATTTTTTAATCCATATTTATTAATCCCCTGTCTGCGTCTTTTTTTAGCATGCAAAATTTCACTTTCAAATTTCACTCTTACTTTTGCTCAAATTTCAATTTTTATCAAGTAAAAACTTTAACATTAAAATTGAAAAATTATTTGGTAAGCAATAGAAAGGTATATTGACGAAAAAAAATCCTAAATTTTTTTAAAGCCTAGAATTAAGAAAACTTGAGTTGGACAAGAAACTCAGATTGCAGACGGAAAGAATAAAAATATGACAGAGAATTAAAAAACGTTACATAAAATGTTAATAAGTAAGAGAAAATACCGCAAAGTATTAATAAAATATAATTTAATTGTAAAATTCTGTAATGCATTTAATAAAAGTTCGTAATATAATAATGTAATACATTTGAAATTAATAATTATATTCGAAGACTAAAATTTTAATATTGTTTGTTAATATTTCAATGATTGTTAATGAGATCATCTTGATTTTCAATTCTTCTATCATTATATTATCATTATATTATATCATTATATTCTATCATTATACAGAAGATATAATCAGAAATTTAAATACCGAACTTTTAATTAGTTACAACTTCATTAAAGTTAATATATCAACTTACACACCAAATTTATTATAAAATATCTAAATATTCACAATTATGGCGAGAAAGAGTTTTATTTTACATATTTCTATTTCTGGCTAAAAACTCCAAGTATCAAACAAGGAAGTATCAAACAATTATAAATCACTTCCTATTAAAAGTAGAATAGCCGGACTTTCTAACGAAAATTAATTTCATATCGAAGAGAAAGCATCTTAATTTGTTAGACAAAGAATATTTTCAAAGATGCATTCCTTATAAGCAATCTAATTATTTATACTGAGGGCACTATAATTATACAATATCGTGGCTGAAACTTCCTAATTCCAAAATAGTTATTAATTAACGGAGCTTCAAACTGTAATTCCAAGCTCAAGTGCAAATACATTACGGAGAGCATGAATGACTATATGTACATATAGAATTGCTAGAATTGCGCGGAAATTGCAACCACAAAATGCATGGATCCATTGTGTTCGCGGAGGAACATGACTTTCAGATTGACCCGAAGGACACTCGGTGCATGGAGGAAAAACGAGGGAATCGTCATGGAAGGAGAAAAATAGAGAAAGAGTGAAAGAGGAACAAGAATGAGAGAATAGCCGATGACGAGAGAAATAGAGAAAGAGAAGAGGGGGAAGAGCGAGAGGAAAGGAGAGAGTTTGCAAAAGAGAGGAACATATAATATAAGTAGAGAGAGAGAGAGAGAGAGAGAGAGAGAGAGAGAGAGAGAGAGAGAGAGAGAGAGAGATAGGAGAGATGGGAGAGGAAACGTGGTCCAGTAAGCGTCAGTCTTCAATTCTGCGCCGTCGTGCGCCGGTGTACTCAGCCATTTGCATATGAATCAGGATCAGAGGAACGCACCGAGGGTCCTAAAGCGTGTATGTGGCGGCCATGATACGAGGACAAACAATCGCTCGCAATTATGCAAATCCCGTTGCGGTAGCGTGATGTCTTGGAAAAAAAGAAGGGAACGAAAAAGAGGAAGAGGACTTCTCGCAGAAGTGCGCGTGTACGCGAGCACAGATAATCTAGTTAATGCGTTAAAAAAGCGCGTTGCAGTGGCGTAAAATTTTGATATTCTAAGGTATCTTTACAGTTACGGTAGAACGAATAGATCGCAACACATCGATCACTACGTCCTATATATTTCACAGTCCGACAAAATTTTCTGAATCTGCTGACAGTATATAGTATAGTCGCAAATCGCATCATACCGAATACAAATTCAATTGAATTACTCCAGTGTCCACGATCACATACCTATACGCTCTAATCGCAAAGTCCTTCCACGCTCCGTGCTCCCTTTCGCAATTTGCATAAGAATCTAAATCAGACGGTAGAGATGCACGATGAGACAGACAGGGATACAGAGAAAGAGACCGAAAGAGTTAAAAAGGATGGGCGATAAAGAGCGAAGAAGAAGAAAGAGTGAAAAAAAAGAAAAAATAAAATGGCGGTAATGGAAAAGAGTGAAGAAGACTGGGAAAATAAATGCATGCAGATAGAGGACCAGAGAAAAGAATGGGCGATAATAAAGTGAAAAAAAGTCGAGATTAGTAGTCTCCATTCAGTGGTAACGGCGAGCGGGTGTCGGCAAGGCATAACGGAGAGCGCCGAATGAGAATCAGTAGTAAGAATCAACTATAGACACCGACACATTACTTTACGGCGTGTTAGACAGAAACCTGACATGGCAAACAAACGACAACGGAAAAATGCGAACACGTCTGCATCATCTATTCTAATTAGATGCCTAATTTGTTAGAAATACTGCTAAGTGATCTAATTGTATTTCTTACATTGATTTCTATTAAATCCTTTTGTTCACGTAATATGCAAATTTCCCGACGGACAAGCGAGAATTCGAAAAAATAGGAAAAATGACAGGAAAATGCTTCTCGAGAATAAACTATTATCACGTGCATAAACCGGTAGTAAACAATAATCTGTTCCGGCGTAATTTACGAAACGTTCCCTAGAGTCCATCAATACGTTGAAATTCTTTTTGCGTGTTTAATGTTCATTTCTCTAATTAATTTTAATCTCAGTTTAATCCTCTTGATCCTTTCCTAATTCTTATAAAGATTAGAAAAAGATAAAAAGCAAATCAAACTAAGATTAAAATTATACATTGATAGAAATAAACCTAAATTACAAGATTATTATGTAAACCGTATGTAAATCGCATACAGCATTGATTTAATCGCGAATGTCAATGATGTCATTTGTTCATTTCACAGGAAAGATTATTTCGAATTCTCATTTCGATTTATCATTTCAAATTCTCTTCATTTTCTATTATTGTCGACAGATTGTTATTTTTATTTCCATTATTACGTTTTGCTTACGTAAGCAATGTCAGTAAAATATCATAATGTTTCAAGAACATTTTTTACACGCAAATGAAAATTCAAGTTCCAACATACGTAAACAAGTATTTTTTATAATGACTTGCTTGAGAATATCATTTACATAATAATTACGGTTGTCATCTTTCGGGTCATCAGATCTGACCCTCCTGCAGATTTTTTTCAAAATTGAGAGAAATCGATGTGCGCGCATCTAAAAAAAAATCATCAAAATTCTGAGTGATTAGCCGGAGATTTTTTCCGTCAACCGGAGATTCGTATAAAAAGCTAGAATCGCTCACCAAAAAACCGCAGAGATGACAACCGGAATGATAATCACATACAAGTTGCGTGCCTAGTAGAGAAAATAACGTACTCCTTTTAATCATTTTTAATAGTTAATTCGTTTTTTAGCTTGTTAAAAAACGTGACGTAAATATCTTAATACCAATTATCTTAGTACCACCTTGGACATTGTTAAAATAATTCTCGTTTACAATAAAAAAAAAACTATTTCTCACGTAAGCAAACTTAAAATCAATTTTACAACGAGATTTTTCCTCAGAAAATAAATTGGCGTAGAAATGCGACTTTTGAAGAATTCTCTCGAGGCGTTTGGATGATACTACCTGTATATCCGTAAAACCGATATCTGAGCAACACCAGCCTGTCGGACAGTGGACAGTTGTACGAACAGCTGTCCACTCGATTTCACACGACGGATATACGCAAGATTCCTCTTTCCCCGCTCTCAAGAATTACTTACAGCGAGGAATGTAGCCAACCTTTTGTTCGGGAAGCGAAATCCTTTTCGCAAAACGTCTCGCACCCGCGTATGTTTACTGTGTCCATCCGCACTATATATATATCCCAACTACGGATTGCCGTAGCACTACAATACGAAATAACGAAATAGAAAGTCGGAAAAAGATACAAAAAGAATATGACATTACGTTATAAGAATAAAATACCAATTGACGAAAATTCATTTTGCAAAAGACAAATGAAATTTCTTTAGGTGTAAAAGAACAAAAGTGGAAAATAAATGAGAATTAAAAATTGAATCATTATATTGTCCATTTCCTTATTTGATGTATTAGATATGTGGAGTCCAGAATTTCAGATATCATTTAAATCTATAGATAATTTAAATCTATAGCGGTGTTTCAATATTAACAGCAAATTGTTAATCCAGTGAGAAACTATTCTGTCAAAAATAAAAATGTATATGTATGTTTGATCTATTTACAATAAAAATTATAAAAAAATTTACTTAAATAAAAAAGTATTACTTAATCTGAAATATATTCTGAAGAACAGTCCATATAGATTAAATTTATATAAATATAAGAAATATTACTGCTTCTGCAATTGTAGCGATGGCTTTCTTGATATTTGTTACTTGCGTGGTTATCACAGAGCTTTTATATCGGATCGAATAAATTCCTTTGCCAGTGAAACTGGTTGGAGCCACACTATATGATTTCCCAAGGGTACATCACACCCTGCAACATTCTGTGAAACGTCCACACAGGCAAATATAGATGTTTGCACGTCACGATGGACAGGACAAACAAAAGACTTTAAAAGAGAATAAAACTGGAGAAAAAGCTGCAATTTTGCAACAGTGATCTTGGGACCAATTAATTCAAGCTCTCGTACAGAAAATAAATGTAATCGCAAACAGAGAAATAACTAACAATTTAAATCCTGCAAGTATGACTCGTAACTTACATTTAATCAATTTGTGTTAGCACTTCACAATATAATGTTTCATTGTCGATTGTATTAGATATAATACTCAAATTATAGTCCATGTATAGTCTGTAGTCAATTATCGTAAAGTAATCAATATATCAATATCAAAATCAATATCAATGTGTAATACACAGCTAGATATGTGATCAATCGCTTTATGTATAATGTATAATGTATAATCGCATTTCTGCAATCTATGATAAATATGCTTAATTTTATATTAAGAAGGAAAGCACCGAAACAATATAATTTAAATAATTTAAATAATTTAAATAAATCATTCGTAAAATATATTTATATTATACGAATGGTCGCAGATGGTCGAAGGAAAATAATAGAGACGATTAAGAAGATACATGAGCGGCAGTTGAAAAAAATTAAAAATTATGAAATTGATGAAAGTGCATGACAGCAACGGAGCGATGCTGCATATTATTACGTACTCCTTCTAAATTAATGAAAGCGTACGTCACGAGCCACAGATGCAGATTACACCGTCGCTATGATGCGTCTCCGCTGCATTCGGCTGCATTGAATGAGAGGATGGATAAAAGACCCAGATGCAGAAGTGGATAGCGAGCGTAAAGTGGAAGGCGCAATGAGAACAAATAAGCTATAAAAAAGGAAGAAAATAAGGCGCGCGAGAGGACAACATTGCGAGGAAAGCTAGATTGCGTTACATTAAGTATAATTACAGTGACAGCGAGAAGCGAGCACAGGTTGAAACTTATAATATAGTGCACAGTGCTCATCTGTGCACGTTACTAACTGGTTCGTGTAGACACGTATACACGATAGTATATGTAATACAAAGTACTCGTACTCGACCCTTCCGCTTTCTCCTCGAGTCGCAAGGGACCATCACAAATATCTCCTCAGCACTCTAACAATACGTCGCGTTTTTCCACTTTTATCATGCTCTGTCTTTTCACTGTGTTCTTTAGCAAAGTTCTCTTCAATATCCGTTGAGAAGATCAGTGTGTATCTTCTCAATCCGGTCTATTTTCCATGTCTTACCGCCGATCTTCTTATAGTTGTCTTTCCTTCGTGTACTTTTTTCTTTTTATTGCTCTTATTATCCTCTCTGCATTTGCTTGTGTTTGTAATAAGTATAAAAAAATATTGTAGCATGTATTCTCTGTTATGCATTGCACACGAAAAAATATTTAGCGATCGACAATGACTGCATAGCGTATTCATTCATGTTAACCTGACAAAGACAGCTGACCGTAAAACGACTTGGAGTGCGTGTTAAGAGCAGTAAAAAAAGCTGTCTTTTGAAGAGAACAGCTGGCAAGAATTGATTGCGCGCGACTGTTGTTGATGGCGATCGATGCCCGCTCATTATCCTAAGATAACTGTCGTATTACTTTTCGTGTAATATTTTATTCATTTTTCAAACATTGAACAGATTAATAAATTACGTTGTTTGATTGACGTAACTGACAATGAGATAGTAATTTGAAAGAAATGAGAATGAAGAACGTATTGGTGCGAACGCATCATTCAGGAAATAACCGACTACCTGTGATGTACCATAAATCTATTAAATATTGTTATTAATTTGTTTTATTCGCGATTTATTACTTTAGCCGATTTGATAATAGCCTATGCCAATTTAATAGACGTTTAGTATTAAAGAATTAAAAAATTAAATTTAATATTTGACATTTTATATATCCATCATTCGTTGACATTAATATTAATTACATCGGTAAGAAATTTTAAAAATTTTAGTTCATAATTAATTGTATTTTATTAAAAAAAAAAAATAAATAAAACTTTCCGTAAAGCTCATGTAAAAAATAACAAATATTGATGTGAATAATTAGCAAAAATATTAAACATTCTTCCTATTTAAAGCATGAAAAATTAACGAGAAGTTTGATAAACAGTAAACATAAACAAGTATTATACAAATACGTAAAGAATAATTTTTTCAAAATACATAACCTTTAGTACTTATAATAAATGTGATTAAAAAATTTTTATAGAAATTTCAAACAAAATAACGGTTTAAATTTTCTTTAATTTCCAATATTTCCGAAACTATTATAGATATAAGAAGGAATGTTAAGATCGTTTTTATTAAAATATGCCTAAAAGTATTATAATAAGTCCATTAAAGGCGATTTTTCTCTAAAGAAAAAGAAAGTTAATATTTTAATTTTTAGTATCTTTTATCTTGTACTTATAAAAGAGTTACGATTCATATTTCATATTTTACACTTTTACCACCGTTACACTTTAATTTTTGAACACTCTTCAACTTTTCCTATTTTCCCTCTAAATTATTCTGATAAGTTGTAAATCTCTTCGAATCTATAAATTATCGAATTTTTTCTCTATGAATTCTTTATTAACAAATATCTGTATTCATTATATCTTTTAAAGGTTAAAAAAATAATGATACAATTATTTTATAAAAAAACCAGCATGAATTTTAAGATGAATATCACAGATAATGGAATGAAATGTAACAAGCAAGATAAACAGATTTATAATCAATCCATAATGCACGAAAAGTTGTTCGAATTCAAAGTTGATAGTGTTATCTCCACAAGTTCTTGAAAAGCTTTCTAATGGAAAGGGTTTGCCTCCGAAATTGATGGGCGATCCTCGCACCAACGAACGGGAGTCAAGTTGATGGACCAAGCGACGATAAGGCTACAGGAGAGTGATCCGAGAATGTTCGGATGGAATACAAATTTTCTCCCTAGATGACGGATGTCGAGGAGTTTCCACTTCGTTATTCACTCTAGCGGATCTTTCCCTCCTATCGCTCCATGTCTCGAATTCCACATCGTTAAGATGTTCAGCTTTCCGTCACCTTTACTCATATGTAAACCCATATGTAAAATTCGCTTTTTTTACAAAGAATAAACGATGATACGTAACACGAAAATGACAAAATCATAAATCAACATACGGACAATATAATTGCAGAGAGTGCTTTACTACACAATATTTTCTCTTAAAATTGTAAAATGTATAATTTTGTATTTTAAAGGGTTGACCGGTTATTAAAATATATTTTTGCAACAATCTAGAATGATAATATGATAAGCCATGTGAAGCAGATGTTACAGACAAGCGATGAGCAAAACTCATAATTCGTTATTGAAATTTAATATTCCATTTTCTGTAATTTTTGGATTTATCTCTTAATGTATCATAATGAAATATAACATTTTTATCGTTGAATTATCAAAACTGAGTAATTAAAAACTCATACGATTGTCGTAAATTCATCAACTAGTAATGATTTATAAACATATTAACGTTGTTTCCTAAAAAAATAAAAACAATAATAGATAAACAGCGAATAATAGATATACATGTGATATTATAAAATGGACTCTTTTATACAACACTTGTATGAAATTTCATGAAAACTCTGTTATCTTTTTAGATGCAGTAAAATCTATATAACGTATCGTAAATTTGTTTTTACATTCACAGAAGCGTACAATATATTCTCGGCACGTCGTTTGATATTGAATTAATTAATAATATCAACTTTACCGAACGATGAATCCCAATTGCGGTAGACATCAAGCCACAATGCAACTTAATGAAGATGTACGGATAGTACGAGGAAACCGCAATGCACATGGTAGATACGCATATATTCAGCAATATTGGCATTTCGTTGAACACAATATCGCACGTCCGCAAATTACTGTTAGTTAGAATAGAATGTTCCAATCGAAGATGATTCAATTGCCGCGTCTATATAATGTATCTTCTATAATTCATAAGACTTAATAGTAAATCTTAAATTATTTGATATCAATAAATAACTTTTATTATTTATGTTTTATTAATATTCACATAACAATAACAATTGTGACTATGAAATTTTTCTCACAGTAATTATTTATTATTTATATACAGTATTTATTATTTCATTCTTTATAATTCTATCTCATATATCGCAATAGTAGTAATGATACTAACTTTTCAATCTAAATTACCCTGTTTGACTGCAAAATTAATTAATGTAACTATTTATATATGAATTAATTAATCGTAACTAATATATATGTATATATGTAATTAGGTGTATGATTATACAGTATCTTTTTTTTATTCGCATTCCAAAAAATTCCAAAAAATTTCTAGATAATTTTAATATTCACATAAGAACTACACATGAGAAAATGTGCTCGATCTCGAAAAGAGTTCATAACGATTGCTTATTAAATTTCACACATTAATTTTGGAATTAAATATTAATTAATTCGTTACTGAGGAATTAATTTGTTATCATTATAAGTCCTTTACTGAATGAATCAAGTACACTTCTAGCTACAAACTAGATGAGAAGTGCAACATTTATAAGGTAATTAAGATATCAAGTTTATGAATAGATCGTTAACATAAATTACTGCGTCGTTTTCTTTTAATTGCAAAAAATACGTAAATTGCATTAGCAAGATGATAAGGACACTCAGTAATCCGACTGGTTTTATACGATGATACGGCTTCGACACAACTTACAAGAGAGATATTGAAACGAGAGAGAAAGAATCTATATCTTATCAGCCTTTGAAGCAATAAAAATACTTTTTTCATCCACATTTATTGATCGAATTTACCTATATTATATTATCGAATAACCTTTCAAATCTTTGAAGTGCGTCAAAAGCGACAATTGTTATTCTTGGAAACCATTATTATCACAAAGAAAAAACGAAGTAATTTATGTGATAATTAGACGAATTTTGTATACAAATATTTTTTGTAGCATGCACAAATATGCAAATTTGCACAATATGCACAAATAAATATGCATTTTTAGAATGCTTTTTTAATAGGACAAATTTTTGTTTTGATATTACTTTCCAATCTGCTTTCTAAAAAAATATGAAATTGCATAAGAATCCGATGTCTGTGATAATATATAATTGTATTTTTGAAATGTAATAATAATTATTAAATTAACTGTTACGTTAAACTATACTTAACGTTAACTGTGTCAATCATAAGAAGCTAAAATATAAATTTTAATGTGAAAAGTATTATTCTATTAATATATATAT
>NW_017259192.1:4537931-4542001 GCF_001594045.1 Atta colombica | reverse complement strand
TATTTTATTATAATATTTTATTAAAAAATGTGTTTAATCAATAAAAATGTAATATTAAGAATATAAAAATAAATAAAAAAAAATACGAACCGCTACGTACGAGTATTATTAAGTTAAGTGAACATTGTACATTTTCTATAATAGCAAAAGAAGTGTAGCTGCTTTGAAAATTGTTTAATTATGCATAGAACGTAAGTTCTTTATAAGAAAGTATCTATGTTCAAAAGCTTTCTAAATATATACAGCATATATCAATTATTATTGATAAAAAAATTTCACGTATACATTGACTTATTTTTCCTTTATACTGCATTAAAGATATTACATACATGTAGGATAACTCCGATATATACGTCGCATCTATCAAAAACTTAATTTATTAACATTATTTACTATGTTTATAGTAAACGAATTATATCAGTAAAAATTTTGTACTGTCTACTACTAAAAAAATATTATAAATCCAAAATATTTATTTTTCTTATTAAAAAATAAATTTTTTGAAATCCTTGTTTTGAAACCATTTTTACCGTATATCCCATGAGGGATATGGCTACTCATAGGAAGGGGAGGAAGAGTATGTACGGCTCATAAAAAATTTACAAATAATTACATATAAATAAGACGTATAATGACACAATAACTTATAAAATGTGTTTATAAAGTTTTATTAAGGAATAAGAATGGTAAATATGAAGTAATAAATAATAATTACAATCTTCCAATACATATATTACAAATGTTACGACATAAGATACATATTTCATATAATGTGTTTATTGCATTTAATGCACTGAATTTAATCTGCGCACTTTTTGTTGTGGGTATAAATTCCGCTCGCTAAAAATGCCGTATATTCCAAACAAGTAGGGTATATACAAGACAACAAACTAAACAAAGAATACGAAAATAAAGCATTTGTATTTTGCTACACAACATGCTTTACTATTCCATTACACGTATGTATCACGAAATAATCATTTTAAATCTTTTACACACTACACTAATCTATCTACAGTAATCATTTTATGTAGATTATAATTTATGATGGCGTTACTTGTTACTGACAAATCGATTCAATTTACAATAATTTCATTAATATTAATAGTAAGAAGCTGAAATCATAATACAATATAACATGTAACAGAATAGTTACGGCAAAATTTTTTCTATTTTTTTTTTACTTCTGCGACGTAAATCCCAGTGCGGCGTTTACCGGAGTTACCCTATATATAGTTGGCAAAGGATATACGATAAATAAAAGTATCGTAACGATAATATTTATCGAGGCAATAAGGACTGTTTTATCAAATATGAAAGAAGTTTTACAATTTCTATAAGTTTAGCTCTGCCTAGAATATTTTACAAATTCCTCAAACTTTCCGCGGGAAAATGGAATGTAAGCTATTATTGAATGCGCTATATCTGAGGTTATCCTTCATTATTCTAATCATGAGACATTATATAATGTGCCCTAACTGCAGGAGTCTACACGAATTAATTTATTATATGAAATCTACGCGCGCACATACACGTCTATCTTTATTGTAATAATAATTTGTAACAAAATTATCTAAAATATTTAAAAATATTTACGATACTATCTATTATTTGTTATCTTGTGTAAAAACAATTATTCTTTTTTATTAGTATTAAATATATAATTGGCATTAGACACTAGTGATAATATCAAGAAGTTAAGTTTTAGTTTTTAATCGATACATATGTTGTAAAAATGTAACATTTAATAATTAATTATTATTATATTTCAAAAATACAATTTCAAATACCAGTATAATTTTCAGAAAAATGTTAAACTATGCTAGTGCAATGATAAATTTAATCAGCACACAGAAAGTTAATGAAATCCTACCAACCAACCTTAATCGAATAACAAATTTTAATGTCCCATCGTTTCTGCATGTTTGCGAAAAACCCGCGCCCTCGAAATTTATAGCAGCGTTGATGTAAATGCTGCGTATTTCAGGTCGACGGAAAACTGCATAGAATGTCGAACAAAATTGCGGAAACAATATATTCGACGAGCGACTGGATGAATAAATGGCCGTGACTATCGATTTTCACGGATCGATAGCCAGCCACGGTTTCGTTTGCCTTCAACCCTCGGGGGCCAGAATCCTCCCGTCCGTCACCGTCTATTGGACCTAAATATCGTTTATTGCTTTCGGTCTAAAAACAATGCCTTTACGCAGCCGTCGCGTCGTTCTGAACGCCATAGATACATACTCGCTGAAATTGCGATAGCAGCCACTGCGAATCGTTGCGGTTAATCGATCGTCGGTAGTTTCATTACAATGTTGACACGATGAAACAACGGTGGGTACAGTTGAATCCCAATATACAAAAAAAAGAAGCTAAAAAGGATACTTAACTCAAACAGCTCATACGGAATGATTGCGTGTTCATAATAAATGAAATTATAACGATCGCTGCGTGAGTCTCAACGTTCATTTCATGTTGCATAAAGAGTATAAGATAGAAAAATATGATATGTATATGTATAAAACTCAACTGTTATACGTATAAAAAATATAATAAACTGCTATATATAAAACATCCTCTTAAATATTTGCAATAACCCAACTTTGTTTTATAAGAAATTTATAGCGTACGTTGATTTCAAAAATATATTCTATTACAATATTGAATATATTTAGATACTTCAAATTTAAAATTAAAATTTTTTAGCAGGTATTAAATTTGGTATATTTAAGAATTGGAATTATAAATTCATAAAAATCAATTAAAAGACTAGCAGATTTCCGCGATTTGCATAGTTTTCTCTCTATAAAAAAAGCTAGATATATTTTTAGAGATCAAGGTTAATCTAACAATGTCAATAAAAAAATATTATGTTAACTTCCTGTGCGTATTCGACAATAAAGAAAGAGAAGAATCGATCTGATCGGCGTCAACAAAAAACAAATATTCTTATTCAACGCAGGTCGGCACATAATGCTCGATCTAAACCAAGCAAATGTGCGCAAGCAAACACAAATAAACAACTTATATGAGTGTGAATGATTGGGCTGATACTCATTGAAACAAGTTATTCACTCGTGTTTATTCGAGCTCGCTTGCTTATAGTATATCCAGCTGAAGTATATGTGAGCAAAATTGAGAATATATTTTTCACATATAAATTTGTATACATCCTATTAGATTATAATATAATTTCTAAATAAAAGAGAATATACGTTGTAAATTAGAATAAATATGTAATTATTATCAAACTAATTTTTTTTGTACAAAATCTTATCATTTTCTGCTTTTTTCCACTCCTATTATATTTCCCCTAATTAAGTAGATAACTGTAGATAACTAATTTAGTTAATCCACATCAATGAGAATTGTATCCCTCCAGCATTCTGTACCCAAATGAGATCAAATATTAATTCCCAATTATTCTACTAGCTAAAAATAGTGTGCACCATGAAAGAGAAGCTATATAACGAATCACGAATATAGTCATTGAACAAAAATAAACTGTGAAATGCTATATCGACATAGAGTAGATGGATAAAACATTTGATCATTTACAATAATACTCACATAATACTCATCCGATCGTAATGACTCTTATCCACGTGCGTGCGGATAATGTTTATTTTAATAATTTCTGATAATGAGTGTATAAAGAATTCAACGTGGTGATCGTGCTACGATTCTGACTGAGTGCTCGCAAATACAGGATAGTAACGAGGATCATTTTGGACCATCGCGTTATGAAAATTACACCAGAGAGATGCATCAGATGCGGAGAGGTATAATGGGGGGTATCTCTTAGAGGAGAAGGATAACGGAGAATAGGTAGTCAGTGGACGTCGCTCGTAGCCAGAATGAAATAGAACAACGTAAACCAGGTGAAGTGGTGAAAGATGAAGGATAGGATTCATGAATGGGGTTGGATGCAAGTACTGACCGCTTTCAAAGCTCCCTCGGGATGATAAGAGACCCGCTATTGGTTACTCCATTGCTCATCACAACGTACCAGAGCAAGCTCGAACAAAGCTCCTGAACGATGCTTTTCTTATGGTTGCCTAATCTGG
>NW_017259192.1:4521281-4537831 GCF_001594045.1 Atta colombica | reverse complement strand
GAGAGAGAGAGAGAGAGAGAGAGAGAGAGAGAGAGAGAGAGAGAGAGAGAGAGAAGTGAGAGAGCTCCCATGCTCACTTCCGTCGATCCAATTTACGTTAGTAAAAGTCCTATCACTCTGAAATGAAACGATATCTCAAATAATGTATGATTTCAACAAACGTACATATATATAATTACACACACACACGCGCGCACACACACGATCAGCACTGTATGCTGATGTTGATAAAAATAGAATAGCAGCTAGAAATATATAGAAATATATAGAAATCAAGTTAGGAAAGAAGAATGTGAAAAAATATATATTTTTTAAAATATATAAGAGTCTCTATAGGAGAGAGAATGACTTTTCGCTTCATCTCGTTTGAACGATGAAGACTGTTTGAAATCATTCGATCAAAAAGACGTAAGATTGATGAAAAATTTGGGCAGAAAGAACATTTAGATCTTCGAAAATAAAAATAGCAATATTATAGAAATTAAAATATTATAAGATATGTAAGTGTATTATATAACGAAATATTCACATAGAAAGAACGATTTTGCTAAAGTATAAAAAAAATTTAGATAGATGCAGATCTAAAAATGATACTGTTGTATTATCAAAATAATTATGTAGGAAATTCAATGATGAACAATACTGCAAAAAATTTTAGTATTGTAGCAATTAGTTTGAGTGCTACAATGCTAAATACTAAATGCCTACATATAATTATTTTAATAATTCAACAAAATTGATTTTTAGATCTTAATTTAGCTAAATTTTTAGATATTCAGCAAAATTGTTCTTTCCAGATTTATTTCTTATAATTATTACATTCATAATTGAAATGATATAAAGCAATGAGCGAAAATGCAAATAAATAAATTTTATAATCGAAATATATATATATATGTATGCTCAAAAATATTAATTATATGAATTCCAGTCCTTACATAAGTGCAAAAAATTAATTTAATCAAATGTCATTGCAATGACTTCAAAAATACATTTCAAATATTTATAAAATTAATCAGCATAATTAATTATAAATAATAAGACAATAGTGAGAATAAAAAAAACTATGTTCATGAATAAATTTTTAATTATATCTTTATCGACCAGCATCTCTCGAAAAATTTTACGAAAATTTCAACCAAACAGTTCGTCTGTAGGTATGTTGCGCTAATTCGGAAACGCCAAATACACTGACAAGTCATCAATCGGTGAGGGTATTTTATCAACGAACACATGTCGGCGTGTTGTAACACACATGGCAAAAGCTTCCACAATAAATGCGACCTGCATTGTAATCCACAGGATAATTTTAATTAGCTCAATATATAAATCAGCGTACCGAGCAAATCAAATCAATGCAAAAAAAAAAGAACTACGGACATGCGATGTACACAGAAACATTCAAATCGCTTCTTCCTATCCATTGAAGTGCCCCTTTAACGCGTTCTCGTCGGCACGCGTATGCGGTCGTAATTGTTGCCACAGTTGCTGCAAGAACACGATGCAACAACTGTTGTTGATGACACGTTAAACCATCATCCGGTCCAACTCACCGGCCTTTGTTGCACATATACGTGAGTTCAATTATACGTGCCGTACACGTATATTAAATACCAAAGCCAATAACACGATAGGCGCGATATATGATTATTACGATTATTACGAAAAGTATGATAGAGCAAGTTGGTGTTTAGCATTTCGTCCATTCGTCCAAGGAATGAGAAGGAAAGGAAAAAAGAATAAGTGTCGGAGAATGAGAAAAAGAAAGAAAGAGACAAAGAGAGAAAGCACGAATGGGGAAAAATAGTTTACCTTTTTCCACCCCGACCACCGCCTATTTTTTTCCAGGTTTTGTTCCCTTTCATCACTCGCTCGGCGAAATAGATGGGCGCGCAGTGAAGAGAAGAGAGAGGAAGGGACCCGAGGTATCCGTCTGTTTCACTTGAAAAAGGCACTTTCCGCGGCAGCACAATAACCAGGACTAGTTAGGTACGTGCCTGAAATAAAACGGGACGTTCGTTCTTAAATCTCCTCTCGCGTTGGAGAGCGCGAGCGATCGCTGTGTTTGGATAGCGAATACGATGAACTATAACGCGTGGATCCGTTACGCGAATTGGATACGTCGTCATTTTTTTAGTATGACTTCTTTTAACAATAAAAAAACATTCAGGCGTGCTTATTTTCAGCGATTCGAAAAAATAACTCCGGATATACTCGCTCGCGCAGTAAAGCGTAATTAACATGGACATGTTATTTCGTTTGCCCACGCGTATAGAACAATATATAATCATGACAGTGTAATCTCCGTTTCTCTTTATATTTTTAATGAATCATACTCATGTATACTTAAATTTAAAGATTAATAAAACTGTTCTCAATAGCAAATTCTATTAACTTGGTTGACAACTTGATGATGAAAGAATTATTCATAAATATGATCATGCATTAGATATGTGGAGTAATGTAATGTAAATACATTTGACAGAAAAAATATAATTTCAATTTAGAAACATTGTTAATGCATTACTGTAAGAAACATGTAGCGAAACATGAAAGAAGAAGCTAAATAATTAAAAAAATAGAAAGCATAGAAATATCCTGGCTATTATAAATTTCAATAACAATCTTTGGCTATTATAAATTTCAATAACGATTCAAAATAATGTGCTAAATAATAATGAGCGCGAGAAACAATGACAGATTTTAATACAATAACCCAGCATCCTGGGAATCGAGTCGCTAATAAATTGGTTAGTACCTCAGAATTATGATTAATAGGTTGCATCCCCCAGGGAATTAAAATGAAACTTTACTTCGCGCTCATGTATACGATATTATCATCCTTTATTGCCTGCATGAGAAAGCGCAGAGAGAAAGAGAGAGCATCGGAGGAATCACCCGTGTCAGAACCTTTGATAGGTGCAGCGCCTTGCATTAGACTTCTCTTATAGATTGAATTAAATTGAATTCTGCCCACGAGCGAATTAATTTTCCCAAGCGGCGCTAGAGGAGCAGGGAAAAGAATCGGCCCCGCTAGATGTGCTCAATAAGGCTTACTCGTTAAATCCGTTATACGTTGTAGCAAGACTTGGGGACGAGGGATACAAGAAGCCTCTAACAAGAAGTGCATCCAATTTCAAGGCGTATTTAACATGCCGTATATCATACGGCGATATATCTGTAGTGGTGCGTGGATGTCTCTTGGTCCCGTATTTCTTATATATTTCGTGTTCGGTTCTCGTGGTCGAGAGAGTATAATATATGCTTTATAGAACACTAAGAACGGCGGAAGGCGCGCGGTGTAGCGTTTTCTTCTTGTACACGTGCGATACATGCGCGGCGGAATCATTTATTCGCTTTTGAAGCTAGGAGAGAGAGAGAGAGAGAGAGAGAGAGAGAGAGAGAGAGAGAAAGAGAGAAACGAGAGACGATAGCACCCGCCCTTTACACGCGAGTCACGCCCGGTCCGGGCAAAAGCATAGGGATAGAGCGATTTTTTTCGATGATCCGTGATAGATAATTTAGTGTATCACACAAGAGAAACACATGGCCTTTCGTTAGCTTGTCCCGCGAGAACAACATTTCACTCGATTTGATTTCCTTCCTGCTCGTGTAGTTCAGTTTGCAACCTTCTTCAATATCATTCCCCTCACTATCGATCATTAAAAGGTGAAATCGCATCTCGATGATAACGATGTAATGCATGATACACTGTTAGATATTAAAGGAGCAATAATATTCAATCCTTAAAGTTAAGTAATATATTATGTGTTTTTTTCTCTGACTTTTTCTCTGAGATTGCACTAGAATTCTCTTTCTCACTTTCGCCAAATATTAAATATATACCTATCTCTTAAATTCTAAAAGTACTAGTTCAGCCATAAAAAAACAGATCTTTTATTATTTTTAACTTCCATCTGTGTCAAAATATAAATCAATTCATTTCTGTTATTAATTTTAAAGTAAACGCCTTCATATTAATGTATGCACTTATAGTAAATAATAAACTAAATTTAAGTCAAATTAAATACATTTTCTCGAATTAAGTTGTTTAATCCTATTGTTTCGAATTGACGACATATTAGATAGAAATGGCGACGTATGATTAAAAATAATTCAAATTGAATATAATTGACATTATGAATTTAACAGCGTACGTTTTGTGTTTTAACAATTAAAAAGACTGTCAATAAAATAAACATGTTCATTGTTGGAGAAAAATAAAGAAAAATAACAAACGTTAATGAGTTTTTCGTTGTACGATTTTAATTATTTTTGGACATTTAAATGCTACATTGGGATGATGTATGGCAGCATTGTCAACATTATTCTATTGATAATGAACGTTCCCATTCATCATGCGGCAATGCAATGGATACAATACCATAGATATGTTATGAGAGTTAAACAATAATTGCCGATTTTTCATTCCATACTATAATAATATAATTATAAACGAATATATTTTATGTAAGTTTATATTAAATTAATTGCTGTTACCACCAATATATAATGTCCAATAAATCTAATGATATGATATATTAATTCGCTAATTAATATGGTATAATAGAACATAGATTTATAAAATCAAATATAATGGTTATTACTACGGTATAAATTATCATATTATTTTATGGCATATTTAGTGTACACCGCATCATTTACATATATTCTGTGCCAATCTGATATTGATAACGAATATTAATAAAGCGGAAAATTCAATTTACAATCGCAACAAAAAATACAAATCCATTTAAAAACCTCGAAATAGAAGAAACTTAATAATTATCAGTGATTTAATTAAGAATACTTTTATCTTTGTGATTACGACTTTTCTTTTTGGATGAAATTACATCGTAAAAGTATTGCCTGCTACTAGATCGGGCAAACTCAGCAAGATAAAGTTTTATATATATATGTAAGGACACTCGGTCGCAGGAAACTCGAATTACAGTGAAAGAAGAACTCGAATGAAGATTATTTTCGCACGATAAACTTTGTAAGATCACGACGGAGGAGCAGCAATGTGAGCGACAGCGCAGATTACTAACATAGTAAGATGACTCGGCTCAAACATCGAGCTAGTTCCGGAACTAGCGTAAGCGTGTAATTCGCCCGTTATGTCCACGTGAAGTGGACGTCAATGTATGTACGATACGTACATCGTGTGTACATTCCATGTGATTCTCGCGTTACTGTGCGCCCGCGTACGAAAGAGAAAATATTCTCTCGCGCGACCATGTCTACGTTGAAAAATTTTCTCGAGCATCACAAAGAAGCAGCGGGGACAGTGTCGAGGGACGTCCGCGTGGATAATTTTCTCTTAAATACAGTCAGCAAGAATAACGGTCCTTCGAGTAACGACCAACCACCTCTTCTCGTTTCCTGCAGAGTTCATCCTAAAAGATTTCTCACAGAAACTACGGCATCCGACGTTAAAAAGGAAGGGTAGAAGGGTCGTTTCCTATCTGTTGAGGTTTACCCCGTTGCTACAGGCTCCCTAAGGAGCGTATGCCGCGCTCTTTCTCTTTCTCTCTCCATCTATCTAGTCCGTACAACCCTCTCTTTCTGCACCTTGGTCTCTCGAAGTCTTCTCTCGAATCTCGTCGCCGCCGAAGAATCTCCGCGAGTACGCCACCCGGGGCGAACCTTTGTCCTAAATGATAAACTTTACCCGCAGGACTCCGTCGCGGAAAAGTTTCCTTGTCCGCCAATAGGGAAAGCATTTCGGAACTTCGGTACTTGTTTCACGTTGGCCTCTATCGTTACCGTATGTTCTTAAGTCGTGTGCTTAATACTTTCTTCGTATTATGGCATAGATAGTAAGTCTCTTTTTCTAATAAATAAGTTATTTCCTCAAAATCAATGAATTTATTAATTTTCCATCATCAAGTGTTCTGCAATAATGAGATAAAATCAATTACTCAGAGTATATAGTTTTTCAAGAAAACACTATTTCAAATAATTATGTGAAACTTTTGAGATTTTTAATTATTTTTAATAATTAAAACGATCAAAATAAACCTTTATTGATTAAAAAAAAATTGCTTTAATATATCTACTATTTTACTTATGTATTTTCTTGTTTTCAAGAAATGAGTTGGATTAAGACGAGCAATTCACGCAGAAATATCTGAGTTTGATAGCTAATCAATATTTAATTTTTCGCACCAATTCAAGCTACATGTTCACTATTTTCATCAATTTACTTTTTATTTTAATAACGTAATATACACGGCATAGAATACAGAAAATTAATAATTAAGAACTGAAGAATATAAATATCAATAAACATACTTAAATTTTTACATTGTTTATATTTGTTCAATGTGTTCGAGTAACCTCACCACAAGAAATTGTAGACTCAACATTCAGTCATCAGTCCATGTGGAAAACAGCCAATAATGGACTACTGGTACGATTATATGTTATTGAGCGTGACATGGCAGCTTGAGATGTACATGAAAACGCAAACACAAAGCGGTTGATAGATTGATGAGCGAGCTCGTTAAATGCATAACTTCCCGGAAATATGGATCATCATCGAAGGAGAAAAAAATTACGCGAGATTCTCTTAGCGTTTCAGTTATCTAGTTCACTTATGAAGCGAAAGGATCAAAGACTCGGATTCTCTTTATCTAGAGAATATGAAGGAAAATTAGTAATTAATATTTGTTCTATAGAATAGAAAGAAAATCATTATGAAAAATTACTACTATTTCCTGTATATATACGTGTACGTATATTTTAAAAACACCTGCAAATAAATGCTATATTTCTGTAAAAAGTTTCTTTTATATCTATTACGTATGAATCTATCCAATTATTTATTCAGTATAATTGTCATAAACAATTAACATCGTGTAAAAATATTTTAAAAAATAATCTTCTCGATATGCCATAAAGATAAGTTTAAATTTCTATTATCTCTCTCACAATGTTTTCTATTACCGTTACGAGTACCAGTACCACAACGCGATAATGTAATATAAATAACACATAATTATTGTACGCATGTAATTTATCTTATGTTATCACATATGCTAGCACCAGAGACATTTAATCTCTAAAGAGACCTATTCTCATTTGTCAGGAGCTACAGATGACACACATCCTGAAGATTAGAGTTAATTCGTAGGCAAAATGAAAGGAAAATAGATTTCCTGGATCTGTCCACAGCGAGCTGTACTTAGGAAGCGAGTATACAGGTAAAACTATGCACGATAGTACATTTCACATTTTATATATATAGGATACATAACGAAACAGTTATAATTTGCTCGCGTTTGTCCTTTAGTGGATTTTGCAGGAAATTAAAAAGGAACGATGCAGATGCAACGAATTAATTCAAGTGGTCCGAGTAGGCGTAAATTGCTTGATGCACATCCGTGCACTTTGCTTACAGAAAAGGCCGTAGAGGCGCAAACATACAGGATTGAATACAACGTGTTAGGATACTCTTTAAACTTCTCTCGGTGTTCGCGAGGAAAAGAGAAAGAGAGAACAAATCAATATGGGTGCGGATAGCATGCGCGTTGCAACGCAACGGACTTTACGAACTGGGACGCATAAAGTTCATACCTGTGCATTTTTAAAAGACGCACATGAGCATTTATCGTCACTGTTCTTTTATTACTTTATGTCAAAGAGCACTGACCTAACGCAATTATTCGTCTTAATTGGACGAATTGCAAATACAACGAAATTAAGTAAGATATCGGATCTGGATAAATATTTTAAATTAAGAGTTCAAATATCCAATTACTTTTCACGAAAATCTACATCTTGTGATATCATCGTGCAGGATGCTCTAAAATGATACAACTTAACCTAAAAAGAAGATGATTCTACACGAAAAAATAAGAAAAAAATATAAAAAATTATTTTATACGAGAAATGTTTTGTGATATTTTCAATAATTTATATAAAGTAAAAAATCATCGTACGTGAATATCCTGTTTTATTGTATATTCTCGGTTATTCAATACAATAAATACAAACATGAGCAGAGATAGTTAATCATATACATTATACTTATTGTGTAACTTACATGAAGCATTACATTATAGTTGGAAATTTTTAGCCGATTTATCTTCGATCGTAATATAAAATCAAATTGTAATTTGAATTAACCGCAGGAACAAAAATAAAATTAATATTGAAATTGTAATAATTATAGAAGAAATATATTGAAATAAAAATAATATGTATGGTTATATATGCGATACAATGACATTAATGAATTATATTTAATATTTATTTCGTTAAATTCTTGTGTGTTTAATGATATATCCATTATTCAAAAGAATAATTTTAAAGTGGACTTTAATAATGTATAAATGCAGGATAATTACCTATTGTATTAAGATTCCACATTCGTGTAAACATAAAATATAAAAGTAGACATTACGAGTTAGCCATGCCGTATAAATTAATTATAGCAAGATTTAAATGTAACTCAGTGGATTAAAGTCGCTTATTAGACTAGCAGAAACTGAGATATATCCACTTTATGTAGATTTGTTAAGTGCTACAGAACATAAAAAATATTCAATCGCAGTCAGATCGCGATGAGAAAATAAAAAGAAGAAATCGCACAGCTCTTTAATTACGTATCGAGGTATAACTATTCCGTCTAGATTGCATGTCCACTGCTTATAAGCACATTGCCCCTCTGGCGGTAGCTTTGACGAGAAGCACAGCGGTTTGCGCAAGTTTTAAACGAAAAATGATATGAATTAATTGAATCGAGTTTAATTGGAATAAAGCAGGCGTTTCCACATATGCGTCTACATGTACGCATAATGGATGTTGCAACATTTACAAGAACATTTAACTATAGAATTCTTGTATAGTGTAATAAAACAAAAGTACAAGAGATTCGACAAAAAAATTCCCTGCCGAGTTTAAAGTATCGCACCAATTATTGGATTAGTTTTTTTTAATTGCATTTTTTCACCAACGTAATAGAAATAATGTATAACATATGTTTTAATTATCTGTTATCATTGTCGCTTTCAAGAAATTTTAACAATTTATTACATATTATCATTAAACAAGCGATAAATAATGCAGTGAGATGCTGTAATTATATTTTACATTAGAGTAATAATGAACAGAATAAAATAAGCCAAGATGTATTTAATATTTATATTATGCGATATTTAATCTCCAATAATGCTAAAGGCAAATTACAAGAATGTTATATATCACAGAACACAATTAAAAAATTTATTAATAGATAAAAAATGTGTTAAATTATGTAGCAATATACTTAATAACGTTATAATGTGAATAGTAATACATAGTATAATGATTTTAATCAACATGATGTATATAAACGATTATCGGTTTTATAAACAAAGCCGGTTCCAAACTTTGAATATATTAAACCATGCAGTGAGTTTATCAAGATTAAAAAGTCGATTGACCAATTTAATTTGGGTCAATTGGTTTATAATAAGCGTGCCATTCATAGTTCGTTAGATCATTTAATGTAATTATCTCGGAAACATATGCGTCAAACTCACTCACTCACAATAATTATTCATATGAATTCTTGTTTTCATTAAGCACGAGAGAAATTTAACGAATAAAATACGAATTACTGCTATTTTATCAAATAAATTAACATTTTTTTAACAATTTCATATAATTTTTCATATATTGAAAATAAGTAGCTACTCTTATCATGTATGTAATTTTACATTGTGCTGTGTATAAATAAAATCAAGTGATTGAAACCATTTGCGTGCACGTTTCCAGGATATGCATCATAGAATTTTACGTATCAAACTTTGAATTTTAATTTATGATTAAATTATATCACATTCTATATTATTCGTATAATCAAAATAAGGCCATATGAAGCAATACAGGAAACACAGATCATGTGAATAATATTAATTATCGAGTATAACGTAAAACACAATATCATTTATAATTGAGTATAAAATGAAAACATGATACTTGTACACGAATAAATTGGATTTAATACTTCATGGATTTATGCCATTATATGTATCTGTTTTGATGAAAATTAATTCTGAAAAGTTAATAATAAATAATTATACACAAGGAGGTATATTTGATCAATTTATCTGTAGATTTTTTTAATTATAACCTTTTCTTTTAAAAAAACATGAACACAATTGTGATTCACAGATTGTGTTCACAATTTATTATTGTTAAATAATAAATATTTGAAAAATAGGCATCTTTCATCAATCAGTTTTGAAAATACAAATATACAAAAATTTATATGTTATTTTAAACGTAAAATTTGCTTTCACACAACATTAATTTAAATTAAAACAAATTTATTTTATAGAAACATAAAAAATATAATAAAAAATACAATATTAAGATATTTATATAATATATATACATTTTTTTAAATTGTGAAAAAATATATATAAAAACATCATACAAGTATTATTTAATCTTCAATATTTGTTAATAAAATTTAGTTCTAATTTTTCGAGTATTTTATAAATAAAATTTGGTATTATAATTGATCAGACACATTTCATTTATTGAAATAAATGTTTTTAATTAAAATTATAAATGGAAAATTATAAATGGAATATAATATAAAAACTGAAATACATAATAATTAAAATGATAGAAGAGACGGTACAGCGCTCTATGAGTCCTTCTCCTTGAGGTTCTCCTTGATCACGGCACGTCTTTCACTTATGAGCATATAGCTGTCCAACGGTAGCTTTGAATTTCACAGAAAGCGAACCGCCGTCCAAGCTTTAATTGAATCGGCCGAAATTAATTTCAGCTGTCGCACCTTGGGAAACTCGAAGGGCGGGCAAGGATGAACAGGAAGCGAGAACTTCCGGTCCTCCTAAACCTCGAACGCGTAAATTGCTTAGGGAGATGAATGTCGCTGGCTCTTAAACTTCAACGCTTCTTGGAAGAAATGAAATCATAAGCAAATGTACAGAATGATCACCTCATAGTCATCATATATTTTATTAGAGATATTCTGGCGATTCATTTCAATTAAAAACTCTAACTAATTGCAACAATTTTCGAGTTAAAAATCTATTGCATGTTTACACGTATAATAAATTATTATTAATTTTAGTTTAAATGATATTATTGATTTATGGATCATTAATTTTAATCTTTATATTCGGCGCTAATAAAACATTTGCTATATCTCGATCATATCTTGCTCATTTTATTTCATTTCAAAATAACAAAAACAAATTATCAACAAATAGGGATAAATAGGAATTGTAAAGTTAATGCATTTAAGTATTATATATTAACATTTTTAAATTAGTGATCATTAAAAAAAGATTTCTTTAAATTAAATAAATTCATGCATTGGAATAGTCCAACCATTTTAATTTGAACCAAATTAAGTGATTATTTATATTAAAACTAAATTTTTGATTAATTTGTGATTAAATAAAATAGGTTTTATTTAAAACTAAATTTGTTTCAATGAAACAAATGTAAATAGAACTCTACAGTCCAAAATAATCTTTATCTCTGTATAATTGAAATTATTTCGACATTTGATGGCTAGAACCAGATTCTTTTTCAGTGTATTGAAATTAATTTGTTTAGCCTATCCATTTTAGGACAATGGATTTGCAAGATATTATATTTATTCATCCGTACTTGACATTAACACATCTATACATTTACATATATCTCACGTATATCTTACTCCTTTTTTATTATAAAACTATTATTTCAAATAAAATATAATTTGCTCACTCGATAGCAGCAGTAGAGTCAACTACGTTAAACTATAAAATAAAAATATATCAAATTATGGCAATGCTTTCAAAATAATGAATAATTAAAAAATGATTGTGCTCATTAAAAAATTATAAATAATTAAAATATTTAACTAAATTCCCAATATAATAATTCAAAAAAATCATATAAACAGGCAATTGGGAATTGGCGCTGTAGACGGTGCGCAGTTTCTTACATGCGGATAATACATAATATTGACTATTATTTATAATAATCTATTTTTGTATATTTCGCCAATTTTAGAGGATAAAACTGTTACATTCCTCAGTTGAATATCGATACTGTTCTGACTCATACTAATATTCGCAGTTTCTTGTTAATCAGTGACATTTGACAATTTGTTAAATTATATTATCGTTTATATTCAACTCTTTCACAATTTTATTATTGACTACGTCATTAAATTTATTATAACTTAATTTATTATTACTTATTTTATATTAATAATTGACCAATGTAATCATCGATTATCATTATAGGATAAGTCTTTCTTGACCATGACATAAAAATGTCTTTTAGCTTATTAATTATTATTTCTAATTAATTAGATTTCCAATCATTCACCATCCAGTTTTCAAACTAGGAATTTTTATTTTAAAATGAATAAATGTTACCGCCACATAATGATATCGACTGTTATTTCAATATACATCGCCTTTTATAAGATTCATGAATAATCAACGTGTTGGAATATATATTGTAAATTTGCTGAAGAAGGCTAAAAGATTAGCCGAAATACAAGTGATGATATAATATATAATTAATTTAAATAAACAAAAACTACAGCGCCAATTCCCAATTGTTTATGATTTTTTTGAATTAAAATATTTATATTACTTACTTCAAGATTGCTTCATTATCTGACTCCTTTCAAGTTTTCCTTTCAAGTTCCTCGCGATTATTTTGACATAACACTCATAAAAACGCAACACTCGTAAAAACACAGTTAACCAAAAAAAAATACAGATCACGAGAATATGATAATCACGCAGCACTAATTAAATTAGCGTTACAAGTGAATTTCAAACGTGTAAAGAATTTTAAAACGCACAAATGTAGATTTTACATTACTCAATTAACAAATATTAAACTATGAATTACAATTATATATTTCGTATCACTTTTGCGTTGTTAAAAAATCGAGAGATTGTAAAAGTGCTATGTAAAATATATTTTAATTTAATTTAAATAACATTATTTTTAATTGTGAAACATTCATAAAACATCATTTCACAAATAATTACATCTACGAGTAAATATTAAGATAAAACAATAATATAAAGTCCCTTCTCTTATTGTTTCAATCCACATTTGATTTGCATTTCGATTCTATAAATCGCGCAAAATATTCATTTACTATTGTTACAAATCATATAAGATTGATCGTATTAATAATCGAACTAATTGTATAAGTATATTCGGAAGATTGCGTTTAATGTCTGTCCATACTTATCGCAAGTGCGTTACGGAAGATAATGCGATTTATGCGTACGGAGTGACTTGTACCGTTGCCGAGTTCCTCTGATCATGCTGCGCATACGTGTACGTAAACAAAGCAATCGATGTTTAGATCGCAAAAGCAACTGTCAAAAGCCACAATACTTTTAACATGTAATGCTTGTAACGGGTGTAAAATAAATACCGAGTATTCTATTTTGTATATTCAAATTAAGTTCGACAAATAATTTCTCACGTGCCAAAACTCGTCTTTAAGAATAAAATCTATCTTCATTTTAAAAATTATTTATATAAATTAATATGTTATCTTTTCCGAAGTTGAAAGAAATTTTTTTTAATTTTAAGTGTGTGATTTTAATAACATGAGAAAATAATTTGTCGTTTATTTTGCGATGATTTAATTTTATTTTTCTAATTTATATTAATATCAATAGGATTTATTAATATAAATTAGAAAAATAAAATTAAATCATCGCAAAATAAACGACAAATTATTTTCTCATGTTATTAAAATCACACACTTAAAATTAAAAAAAATTTCTTTTCATTTTTCCGAAGAGAGACATAAAAGTTCTGTATTTATTAAGCTTCATTAGAACGTATTAATTAAAATGCTGAAAGCGAGTACTATGATTAAAATTGCTCTAACCATACCGATAATCGATTTAAACTCCAATTTGCGATAGTAATTTATTTTAGCCTGGATATTCTTTTTTATATCATATTTTAAACCATATTTACGTACTACTAAAGTAATCAAGAAAGTTTAAATTTTATCTCTATGCTTATTAGAAACGGTAAATTTATCGTTGGCACTACTACTTATTGAATTATATTACTTATTAAAGTGGCGTAAGATGCATATTGAAAGTTATTTACTATCATACCCATAGTAAATTCTATTACAAAATTAGAATATCTTTAATAACTAATAGAAAATTAATATCACAAGAATACCTTAAAACAAGTCGTAAATTTTTCTAAAATAAACAGCATTACTTTAAAGTAAAAAAAAAACAACGATGTAATAAAAATTACATTTATTGAAACAAAATCAATTTTAAATTTGTAGATGCTTAAATAAGTCGTACATGTAAATAAAAATTAAGCTTATGCGCAATAAATTATCTTCGTAAATTTTAAAACAATACAAATAAAAACTGATAAGTATGTTCTATTCCATAATTATCGCGATAAATAGATTAATGAAATAGGCAACGTAGGAAATCACATAACACGATTTACTCCAAAGGATATCCGACATATAATGCGGTGCTATAACAAGCAGCAACATTGAGGTCACAATGACAATTCCCCATCGACCACGATGAAGCTCGAACGTGAAGAACGGATCGTTCCGACAAACCGGAAGCTGTCGATGGACGTGAATCGATTCCTCCAGTTTATCCCCATACACAGTCGTAGCACTCGTATCCTGCGTCCAACGCGCGCGTACGGGATTACGGTACAAAGGATTTCCCGCATTTACGTGGCTCGAATGCAAATCCTCACCTCGCGATGCGTTCCCAACGGGTTCTCGACTAGATTTTTTTCCTCTCTCTGTAACAATGTGCCCGTTTCCACGTGCATAAAACTTTTGATGGTGTTACAAGGACCAAACACTAGTAGACTCTCGATTTGAAAACGGTTCGTGTGAAAGCAACCACGACTGATGAGATACGAGTGATCCTCTACGTCAATATATTTTAAAAGATTCGAGTAATTGGCATACTAGTCATTTGCAAAAAATAACAGCGAATTACGGAAGCAGATTCTCAAAAGTTTATAGATCCAATAAATATTAAATCTCAAAAGTCATCGTTTTGTGTATTCAGTATATTAAAGCTATCAAAATTCCGAGCATTTTAAGATAACTTTTATCAAAAGAGAACAAAATTAAAGAGAAACGAATAACCCAAGTACACTCATCTTATTCTTGAGTTGCATCCCACCAAGTTATACATGAATAAATAAAAAAAATAGAGTAAAATCATATGAATATTATGTTTGCAAATAACAAAGTTATTTATTTATTCATATATTTGCACGGAAAATCGACTAAAGATCTCTTTCAGAAAGGTAATCTCTTAATGTTAAGTATAGACTGTAAACGCAATCTTTATTCATGCTCTTCGAAACATTTCCTTCAAATAAATAAAACGAAAACCCTCGCTCCGTTTTATTCATGTAACTCGTTACAACTTGTATGTTTGAACATAGATAAATTCAAGTTTTATTGTAATAAGACTAGAAACACTGTTCTATCATCGATTTCAACAGTTGCAACGTCCGCATACATGGAATTCACATTTGTCAAGAAAAACGGAAGAATTCGGTGATATACCATACGTTTTATGATATCGCATTTACGATGTTAGGCTGAAATAGGAAAAATGAAAAATCCCGCGTTATGTCTATTAGGTGCTCATGCCAGCTTACAGAATAATAAAACGCGATCATAAAAGAACATACAGGGTATTCTAGATAGTCCTACGTTCCTTTCTCTCTAGAAAACAGATGCTATTTCTCAAAAAGCATAGCGATTAGATATGTTAGTTAAAAATCGAAGTTTCTTAATGGATTTGTAACTATAAATAAAATTCAGAATTTTGAATTGTGAAATTGAATTTCACAAAAGAATAAATGTATAATAAAATCATAATCGTCAGATTATGATAATAAAAAAAAGTAAGTATTTGATTTAAAATTTAATCAATATAAAGTAAATATCAATAAATTGCAACGATTTTATTATTCACTATATCAGAATAAATCGTGCTTCTCACAAGATGCGGATACACGCGTGCATTTTCGTTTGAAATGTTGGCCGTATTCGACGCACGTTAAGTATAATTGCCATCCCTTCAAGAACCGCGTGAAGGTTTCGACGTGTGAGCTCTAATTATCACCTGGCATCATGCTATTTAACGTACAACTGTTATTATGCTTTTACACGTGCGGTAACGACGAATCTCTCATGAATTACTGTATAAAACTGTGACAGTATAAAACGGATCTTTAAAAACTTGCTCGAAAGTACCATAAATTAAAATAAAACCAAACATTCGGCTAAATGAATAAATTAGCAGTATTTTAATAATGTAACAATGCCATGTACACGTTGAACATATGTTCTATTCTTCCTGTATTTACTGCATAAATTATGTTTCTTTGTTATACGTACAATATGTTTGTTAGTGCGCAATTGTGTTATTATACATCATCCTAATGGTCAGTCATATTTAATCAGTTAATGATGTCTACTGACGCATTTAATATCATACATGTACATTTTGAATTCATGC
>NW_017259192.1:4514451-4521181 GCF_001594045.1 Atta colombica | reverse complement strand
AACTGAAATATATTATTTTTTTTTGAATAAGAGTGTCTAAAATGTCCACCAGGATATTATTACCATATATCAAAATTTACCGCGTTAATTTATTAATTTGTAATTTTATTACATTATTAAATCTTTTAATTTAATCAGAAAAATATTTACTATAATTAATATCTGTATATAAACATGTCAAATGTTAAAACGCATGATAAAAACAGGCAAACTTTTCCTTTTGTAATACACTTAATTTGCTTTTCCAACAAGTTGAAGAATCACATAAGAGTTAATTAATATAATTACATATATAGATTAGCCACTATTGCGGTACACTAGACACAAGTTATAATAAATACTCGAACATACCAGGTTCGTATCGAGTCGACACTTTTTTTTTATCATTAAGCAAAAAGATGCCAGACATTCCAGAGCTCTTCCGCTCTCCGATTCTAATTGCAGAACAGTGCGAAGCTGTGGTCAACGAGATGGATTTTCCACTTGCAACATTCCGACATTAATGTCGTCGCCAAATAGTTCTTCTAAATGATAATATAAAAAGAGGGCGGAATGAAAAAAAAATAAAAGACTGTTTAAAATTATTGTTGGTACTTCGCCCCTCTCTTTCGAATCTGCATCGAAAAAATATCTGTGGTCATTCATACAACCGAGAGAATTAAGTTGGTTTACTAAAGTGATGGTAACGATAAATGTTCGAATACTCTATTTTCTCCGTAGATTCACGCGTGGGGACGTACGAACGTAATTGCTACGAAGGACACGATGGTAGAAATTACACCGAGTTTTCAGAGTATTACGCGCCAGTTCGTGCTTGTCGCGATCTCACGATCAAGAAGTTGTTCTCCCGCGAGTATGTCATGTGGAATTGGCGCTATTATCACCAGCTTATCGTTATCGTTGCGCACGCGGTAAAAGGAACTCTCTGTGGATCTGTTAGAGTCCCTCGAATATTATCATCAGAACAATATTGTGGAAAAATGATGATCTAAATATCGCTACAAGATATTGAGAAATTTCAATAAATATAATCCAAATTATAAGGAAATCATTTCTTAATATATATTGGATACAGTTATATATTCTTGTGATATACGCGCCTATAAAAGAAAATCAATATCCAGATAAACAAAAACGTTGATGCGGAAATGAAATGCATATAATTGGATTTATATTTTATTGTCAATTTAACTGTTTGTCATGTATGCTTGAGTATAATTTCAATCATACATACTCCATAAAGATAAACAATTTTATTAATCTTTAATCAAAATCAATATGTCCATTGTCAAAATATCTGTTTACTTATTTTATATATTTTAAATATATGTAATTTAATCTCTTTTAAATACAATTGATAACATGATAACATGATATAATTATTTATTATAATATTAATAATTTAGTTTGCTCTGTACTGGCAAGGATGATGCATAAACATGAAATTTTAATAGGAAAACTGCTAATATAAAATTTCAATTTAATATAAAATTTAAAATGTTGCAGAATTTCTGCAGTGTTTATACAAATGCATTGTTTAATCAAATTAATTTTTTCATTTTCTTAAAATGAGAGAAAATTAATTGGACACTATATTTTTTGTATTTTCGTAATTGATATTAAGTATTTTTTAAATTAAATCTGAAATTAATATTTTCAAAGCAGGGTTTGCTTGAATGTACGTAAGACAGTATTATATATGTATTGTTTCAAATTTGATTCACCGAGATATTTTTATTTTAAATTACTTATAAATAAAAAATCACCGACATCCTATTATGGCAACAATCGCTATTCTTTACAGGGCATATCCTCTAGCAGTTTAGAGAAACACCGACAGTTCTGAAACAGCCTGCATATTTAATCGCGCAATCGAGACAGCGCTGCATCTACTCCCGCGTTATTTCCATGTTAACAGTTTAACAAAGTACCGTGTAATTATTCCTGTCGCCCGAATCCGACGCGATCCGTTATGCCCCAGCGTATAAGACTTGTATTGCACGGAATATCGCGCATAGCATGGCGTAACCTAGTTATTGAGCAGAACATTTTCAACGAATATGCAAAGTCAGATGTTATAATAAAAGTTATCGCAAGCGGATTAACGGACCTCTGGATCTAAAACTTAATCGTGCACCCCTGCGACGAAAGTGCATTTGTCGTTTGCGCCGACTTACATTCCGGCGAGTTCGCGTGAGGATTATTCATTTCGCCTCAACAGCCGTTAAGGGAGCTCGAAAGACAGGGTTGGAGGTAGCGGACGACGGTACGTACGAAAGTCGGTACGTACCGCAGTTCCCTGGGTGACTATTTCAGCACTTGAAATCTCGGTTTGCTAATTCCACGCTGCTCGCCGAAGCGTGCCGGGACGTTTCCAAGTGGTTTCAAAATTACTCTCGCTTAAGTCTCCGCGTAAACAAAGTGCTCCGGACTGCGGCATCTGTATTACAATGAGGTGACTTTTACGTCTTTTAAACAGCGAAAAGCGCTTGTCGCGAGAGACAAGAGACCGCGTTTAAAACGCGACCGGTACAATTCACTCTGCGCGTTTAATGGTAACAATAGCGCAAACCGTTTTGCGCTATCTTATTGTAATTTAAATCACTTTCGGTTTAACAGTATATAATATCGCGCGTGAAACAAATTAAAATCTTATAAATATTAAATATTTTATATGTATCAAAAAGCTTAAGCGAGTCATGTTACATTAAACTAGCTAGATAAGACATAAATAGAAAATCATTCATGTACCTCTCACAATGTTTCCAACTCGGAAATGAGATAATGCATATATATATTAACGTGTATGTATTAACTGCAATTGCGCTAATCTAACGCAGGTAACAGCAGGAGTTTCGCATTACATACGTACCTATTACTATGGTTTGCCATCTCTAACTGGACTACATGGTATACGTCAACTTGAATCGAGATGTCCATTGTAATGGCGGTGGCTTTCACGAGAGGACTTCGCGTGAGTGACGGCCGTACAAATGTCATAAATGCGTGTCCATCGTAACTGTCTCTATGCGAAATACAGAAATTCGGGTAAAGATAAATTCCGACATCTCTCTGAGTCGCGCGTGCCGTACATTGCAATATACACAATGCATACGAAGCTCGATATGCGAAGCCAAGGAAACCTTGTAGATGCATGCATGCAGCCATATCGCTTTCAATGATATCTCCTGTACCCGTAATACACCCGCTCCTGAGATAGCTTCGAAATATCACCCTCCTTCTCTCGTTTCTCACACGCCCTTATACTGCCACTCTTGGCGTCGATCCTCGCCCACCATGTCCTCGTTCATTCCTGCTCTATTTCACTATAACCCTCGTTCGCGCAACGCAAACTAGATTGCCAAATATCCACAGGTTGTTGATTTTGTTGATTGTGTCTGTCTGTGCGTGTGCGTACGTGCGTGCGTGCGTGCGTGCGTGCGTGCGTACGTGGGTGAGTAGATGATTGGAGATGTGTGTGTGTGTGTGTGTGTGTGTGTGTGTGTGTGTGTGTGTGTGCGCGCGCGCGCGCGCGCGTGTGCGTGTGTGTGTGCGGATAGCAATTTGATGCAATGTGTCAAGGCGCATACAAAACTGTATGCAACAGAATCTGAATCGACTTTCTTACTTTCTTTACTTACTTTCTTTACTTTATGAGACGAACATTATTGTGAAACTACGATATTACAGAGAAAAAGTCAATAATTCTATTTAATTTCTTTTAATAAATAATTAGATACATTTTTTTTTCAAATTCCAGATTCAAATCTTTAATTTAAATTATTTAAATTAGTTGATTAATATGTTTTTTTATAACAACATCGTACAAAAAACGTAATTTGTTTCATACAGTTTATAAGATAGTAATAATAGATGTTGTAACACGTGCGACAGTTAATTTGTGTGGACGATTTAAATCCGAATGTATTAAATGCGTGAACCCAATATGTATTATTGTTAATTACAAGTAGCACAAATCCGCCAATTCATTTGCAGAATTTGTTTGTTGATTAATTGTTGATTAACTGTGTGTATACACACATACATATACACATATATGCATATAATGTATTCCATACAAATCTATCAACTTGAATAAGATGAAATATTTTTATGAATAATTTTAATATTTTATTAATATTTTACACTAAATTATTAATTTAGTAGAAATAAAGAAACTGTGTTTCTAATTGTTACAATAATTTATACAATAAGTAGAGAGAAGTAAATAAAAGACGTAAATGTTTGAGATGATGACCTGCCAGAAAAAATTATGTAGGAATCAATCGGAACATACTTAATCCCGAACTTTGCTTGTCAATTTTGAAAACTGACAGACAGCGGATGCTCGAAGTTAAACCCTCTCTTAAGCCCAAACAAGATCATACTCCAAACGGCCGCGGTCGACGACAAAATTCAATCATCGAGATCGCGACTCTGCTAGATCGACCTGGCCGACGAGCTCCATTCCATTAGTTTCGCTAGCACAGCCTCTCTGAATCAACCGCATCTACTCTCAATGCCGCTCATATCAAGAACCTTACGATGTTGGAGCTTGCGAAGGCGATAAGCGGTTGACAGAGAGAGGGGATGTGGAAGGAGAAGAAAGAGAGAGAGAGGGAGACTTTCATAGGGATTCCATCGAGGATTCGAGTGATGTTCAGCTTGTCGTGCTAACCAGAAGAGCGGAGGAACTACGAATCGAGCGGTTTCGGGATAGAGAGCGAGGTTAGAGATGGAAGTAGGTACTTGGATATGGAAATGAGATGCTCCAGCACAAATGCGAAGCTCGAATCTATCAATTTCACTCTATGCGATGGAGGTAGAGAAACTAGACGGCTTCGGTAATTCGCTGATTCGAAAAGTAAACACAAAGGCTAGAGAAGTAGTGCGATCTCCCTGACCAAGAAGAAAGCGTTGGGAAAGAGAAAAGGAATGAGAAAAACGTGGAAAAATATTCAATGAACGACCGAGATTAATCTAAAATGGAGAACAAGAAGGTTAAGAAAGAAAGAAAAAGAGAAATATAGGAAGAAGAAGCGAAATGTATGCGTATATGTTAGAATATCAGTGTACGTGAAATCATCGATTAGAATGGGCAACCTTCATCATCCGTACATTATGTATTGCGGGCATAAAAGATACATGTTCTAAGTATATATGTATGCATGTATGTGCAGTAGAGAGGTCATTACAAACGTAAATTCCAATCTCGCTATTCACCTTCAATTCTACGGGCAACCAAATTAAACGGAAACACGGGAGATGCTGATTCGTGAGTACATATTTCGTACACATTGTTACAAAATCGATACGCATACGACAACTTGTATGCATAGTTCCACAATGCAGTTTCTGCAAGTTGCCGACATGCTGATGGTAGCAAGGGTAGCCGCCGGTTAAATGGTGTCGACCCAATCGTGATGGTGATGCGCGAATGTGGAAACAACCCGCAGGTATACGCTTGTCGACCCTTTCCAAAGCCAGACCTCATCCAAGCACAGATTGCTTTGCGTACACGCAATTAACGCCGTCTTCGTATGTCATTCGTATGTTGGGCCGCAATATGACACGCGTAATACGCACGCCGCGTGATGTTTGTCGTTGATAATGTGACGTGCAATAGGCCGTGTCGAAACCACTTGGAAATAGCTGTACTTCCACAGCCGGGTGTCCCTCTACAGACCATCATCAACCGACCAAAACCATTGGCTCGATGCGCGCGCGATAACATGCTCGCAATGTATGCACGAGTCGCAGTTTGTCGGTTGCATCTCCACTACCACCGCCGCTACCACCGTCGAATTGGGCCGATCCCATGTCACTAGATTCACAAAAGCTTCCGCTCGATTTACGAGCACATAGAGCTGCTGCGTAGTGTTACGCGACCCGAATGGCACGTCACGTGGATTTCAATGACTTGTAACGCGTCTCGACCATAGTTTTCGACTAAACGACGCGTATAAATGCGTAACACACCGCGTAATTGCTACATTTGTTTCTTAGCAGAAGACAAACTTTTTTAAAAACTTTTTCTGGAAATTCTCATTATGAACAAGAATAAAAATAAAACAATTAAGAAAAAGATAAATTAATTTACGTAAGCAAATAATAATTTGAATATTTTAGATTCTCTATGTTATACAACATTATGCCCTTTTTCATACTAAAGTTTTTTGTGAAATTAAATTAATTATAACTAGCAATTAATTATACAATTTTTTATCTACTAAGAAATAGTTTGTGATTAAATTATTTTTTCTTGTCATTGTTACATCGTTATCAAGATCGTTATAAAGTAGGAGTTAATTGCTTTTATATTTTATTCAGAGTTGATGTGATTGTGATCAATATAATATTTCAAATAAAATATTTAAATAATTTTAATGACTGATAATAACTTCCATTTCGAGTAACGTACAGAATTAACAGGTTATTTTGAAAAATATTTTAAAAACATTACAAAATTTCTTTGGTTGTACCACTTTGCCTGTACACAAAATAGTATTGCTATTAGCGAACAATGTAGGATGCATTTATAACAAACTATGCAGATCCATTATTTTCACATTAACCAACATAAAATAATGACATTATAAATTGATTATGGAAAGCGTTAATTGATTATACTCGAAATTTCACTTTATTTTACTGCACATATATTTTGTGTGTGTGTGTGTGTGTGTGTGTGTGTGTGTGTGTGTGTGTGTGTGTGTAAACATACTATATA
>NW_017259192.1:4512047-4514312 GCF_001594045.1 Atta colombica | reverse complement strand
TATATATATATATTTATATAAATGCTTTCTGAACATCTCAGAATAACTTATAATGTAAGTCATTCAATATTGAACACATCTCTACTGAAAAAATGAAATTTTGGACAAAAGCTAAAAAATTAACATTCAAATTAAAATTTTTGTATTTTTAAGTCAATCATATCTATACGATTTATAAAAATACGATTTGATCAAATTTTCAGATAATACAGATCATATATCTCGCTTTATTTTATATGCTATTCTTTTAACTAAAAATTCCTTCGCATAGAGTGAAAGTCATGAAGATTAATGTTTGTATGAAAGTGAGGGTAACTAGTCTTCTATTCCCACGCTGAAACATCGAGGAGGCGGCAAGAAAAAGAGAATGACGAGAGAAGAGGAAGCGCGGTCATTTTCTACGGCGCCAGTAAGAAAAAGCAAATCTTCACAAAAGTGAGGCAAGCTGTTTCCTCCTCGTTCACCGAGCAAACTGGAGTAAGGTAAGAATACCAAAGCAACAAGATATAGAATGAGAGCAACATTGCAACATGATTCTATTTCTTTAGAAACGTGTATCTCATATAAATTGATAGAAAGAATAAAATCTATTAAAATGGGAAGATAATGTTTGTAAGTATGTATGCGTGCGTGTATATAAAATAATAAAGATACTGTTACCATTAAATTTTATTCAGAAGATGACGTATAAGTTTTATTTTTATATATTTAATGCAATTTTAACATATTCTTAGAGAATAGACTATTTTTTTACTTTCTTCTTATAAAAAAATGTTCTTTTTTGCTTTATATTCATATAAAACAATCATGTATTTGATATATAAAACTGTAAAATGGTCAAAGAAAAATTTGTTTTCCAAATATTGACACACAAATATTGAATCATAAATTGAATCATGTTTTTTTTTTCTGAGGTAAGCAAATTTGCCATCAAAACTTTTGTCTAACGTTGTACAGCATCAAACGAACCGATCAGATGTGCGCACGAAGCGCTGGCGCATGTTGTACGTCGTTGCCGTCGGCACGTTAATTAGCACTCTAAATCAAGCATATAAATCAAGCAAGGTGCACGTTTCCATGAGGATGATCAGCGAAGGACGCCTACTCGCGTTAACTTCGTCCGGAATATATATCGATGCTCTTCAGTTGCGACGCTCATCCGCGGCGTATCGCGCCGCGCTGAGCGGAGCCGAGTTGGCGAAAATCACTCGCTTGCTCGTTCGAATACGCGCGCAATACCGGCATGGAAGAACGGTGAAACCGCCATGCCCATCACTGGTTAGACTATGCGAGTATCTTCATAAGATATATTACCCGACCGCCGTGAAAGAGCCCTTTCGGAAATTACTGTGCAAACACTCAAACATGAGAGAAACGATCGACTCTCGGAGTGTATCTATCCCACTGCTCCCACCGGGTTAATCTTCTTTACTCGCAGCATTCATAAGAATCTACGCTTTGAAGAGCGTGAGACGAACGAGCGAACGAATGAATAAACAAACGAACGAATAAACAGATGGACGGAAGAAGAAAAAACTAGACGGAAAAAAAGAAGAGTCTTAGTCGCTTTGCTACGGTTTTGCCTCTCGTCCAAGGAATCTCGCGCGAGAAATTCCTCCCTGGCGCTCTTTCCCCGCTGTCTCGCCAGCAACTAGCACTGGCATCCGGTTAGTAATTCTACGAACGACTGCCGGCATACCATGTTCGTTCGATAGATAACGAGTAACGACATTTTAGGCAGGCAGTAGCAGTCGTTACAGCCGACTCTTATGCTTACCCGAGAGCTCTCAGTGTATTATATTTCATAGATTAAAATTAACACGCGCAAACCACCGCACAGATAACGTGTGTCTAGGGTAGATATATACTGACTACTTGCCCATCGGTACTGACTACTTTGCCTCACGGCGTCACGAGAAATAGACCCCATCGACGAGCGAACTGCGTTCAGTTCGTATATATCTGGTTTCATTTACTCGTCTTCGCAATTAGGATTCCAATTAAAGCGTTATCGAAGCTTTCGTTATAATTATGCGTGTGCTTGATGGCCATTAATAATTACATATTTACTACCAGTACTAATATATAATTTTCACCGTCTTTATTAAAGTTTAAATGCGGGGGACGTACCCGACTTACGGGAATTCATCGGTCAAGATTTTTTAATGTGGTTTCAATTAATCAGGACGGGACAATAATTAGTTACGAGTAAATTAGATTTTTTTTTACGACAGAATAATGGCTGAGTTGAGTTTTCGCTTTTAT
>NW_017259192.1:4502170-4511947 GCF_001594045.1 Atta colombica | reverse complement strand
ATATATATATATGTTAAATTTATAATTAAAAACTCTCTGATTTTATTGCGTTATATTTTAATAATAAAACTTTTTAATGAGAAGATATCTGAGAAACAAACTAACAAAGATAAGAGATAAGAAGACAATTTCCTTCAAGGATTTTTCACAATGTCAAGATCATTAATTATGTTTTAAATAGGATCATAGATATTCATTAACTCGATGTTGTAGCTAGTCATTAAGAAGAATAGAACGACTTATAACGAGCTTGGATGATTAATGATCTTGAATGAATAAATGCACTTTTGGACTAATTTCAATATATTTTCAAAATAGATGATCATTCAAAAATATGCTGAGATTTATAAAAATATGCTTAACCTTGTATATCATAAAAAATAAAACGGCATTTTTCAAATAATTATTAAATTGGAAGTATATAAAAATAAACATATAGCATATGAGAAATTATTCATAAATTTCGCCAGTTATATTTTATTTATAATACATTTTAAAATTTAATATGCTAAAGAGAAATAAATTCTATTCTATTCTGCATTTTAATATTATTACTGCAAAATATGACTTCAAGAAGATGTCTTCCTGAAATGGAAGATTTAGTATTCATAGTTGTAATAGTTCATGCAGTAGTTGGGAAGATTCGGTATATACAAAATTTGCATGGCAAAAGAGTAATTTAATATCTACAAGATAGAGCAGCTTTCTCTCTAAATGGTAGCGAACGATAACATGTTCACGAAGGGACATACATTTATGTTCAAATGATATCTTTATCACCATATTGTAATCGTATTGTAACTAAACATCGTAATGACTTCTTTGTCCATGTCCAACTAAAATTCGCAATGACAGAGCTTCTACTATAGATATTAACTCGCGCATACTCACGATGGAAGGTATTTGCGATAACAACGTGAAAACGCTCATCGGAGTTTCTGTCGAGGACAAATTACGTAGATCAAGTATTCATGAGCAGTCACGAAAATCACTAGTCGTTCATTAATCTCAAAAGTACCGGAAATCTTCGTAATCTATTATACACAAATTATCGCAACAATTAACGAGATAATCTTTGCGAGATCTCTCGTTATTACATCGATTTATAATTATATTTATGATTCGATTCAAGGAAGAGTGAGATGCGTGCAAATTGATTGACATTCACGAAGGTGGATGATCTTGGTGGATGATACATTGCGCAGTCGGCAACTAGCTAGCGTTCCTATACGCGGTCCGGAACGAGATCTGAAAAAAATCGAAGCGTAGCACCATAAACGACACGACTGAATTACTCTCGGAGAAAACGATTGTCGCATATATTAACTCGCACGCACAGAGGCATGGGAGCGTCGGACGGGCGGACATGTCATTGTACCTTGAATGAGTTTATCGTGAGTGGACGTGCCACCGTCCGGTTCTGCCACGCAACCACCAGTCGTTTTTCACATAGCATATACGCCCCTACGCGCAGCCTCTACCTCCATTCCATTTTTTCGCGCTCTAGGCAACGCTGGTTCAGGTTATGGAAATAGGATGACTAACGATTCCCTTCCTCAGCCGGCATATACATACCACTTTCTACTGGTTGATAACGGTAACTTTTAGAATTTCGGCGATAATTCCGATAAAGCTATTTCACGACGAAACAGTTATATTTTCACATTAATTGAATAAACTTTCAAAGTATACTGTATGCAACTCCCTAATACGTTAGTTAAGGATAATATATTGAATTTTGCATTCAATGTCAAAATAAAATCAGATAGCAACAAGAATATAACATTATAACAATATTGTTATTATTGCTCATACAATCACTCGAATGCAATTAAAAAAAAATTCTATTTATACATGTATTATACATGTATAAATCTATATTATACATGTTGATACTGAAATAAAATAATGATAAAATTAAGACCGGTTTGGACACACAAAAAATATTGTGTACCTGAATCGCTCTGCTCATTAAATGTTTCGTAATTTTATGAACAACACAAGCCACTTCTCGAAGGAATAGTCTCCCTCTAAATAGATTAAAAATATAGAGATGCTTGCTTGGGAATAACGGAGAAGCAGAGGGAAGTCACTTATTCGAGTTGCGGCTTTGATAAAAAGAACGGGCAATAAAATTAAAGCAAATTGCGTGCAAAATTAATTTATACATAGCGTCAGTCAGTCAGCAGTTAGTCCTTTATGTATTTAATGTCGGTTGCTCGAGGGAAAATAAGACGACACGCTCGAAATGATTACAAATAAAATCTGATGTATATTAAATCAAAAATCGAAAATGTGACTTGCGAGATCATAGAACGACATTGAAGTCATCGATAGAATCTCGATAAAATATTGAACAACGTAGCGTAAAGTGCCGGAATATTTCATATTATGTTTACGCGAGAGCTCACGTTTTCGTTGACATTCCTCAGTCGTAGCGAAAACACCGACTGTGCAGATACTTTTGGTTTACAGACAGTAACAAGATGAGACTAGTCTAGAGCACACGAGCTGCGTACGCAGAAAACGGTTTTCCTCAGAGTTTACTTCTCAACTCGACCCTTCGATCTAAGCTCCAAGAGATTATGCTGAGAAGTGGTCCCGCATATAACGTGAAAGGAATACAAATAGTTCGCACGAAAACAACGAAAATCTTTATGATCGTGCACATTGGATTAGATAGCATTTTTTACTACTTTTGATTTTCCAAAAATGAAGGGAAAAAAGCAAGAAATGTATTTATTTCGTTGGCTATTTAATCAGTAACGATATTTACATATTCAATGGCTGTAGTTGCATTTATTTGTTACGTTAATGAATCTTCCCTCCATTGAAATCCACCTATTATAACATTAGGCCTGATATCAAGAAATAGGTCATCAATGATACACAGATTATATAATTAATACTTTAATAGGCTATATATAAATATATCTATATGGAGAATTTTTTCTTAGAGTTTACCCTGCAAATATGATAATCGTGGGACAATTTTAATATATATCTCCCTCATTCATTAATAAAATTACATTACTAATAAAGTATAAAATAAGTTTGATTAATTTTACTGAAGTGATAAAAATCTTTAAAATATTGTATCACAACTACTATATTTTCAAGGTAAATTTTAAAACAAAATTCTTTCCGTGTAATAAATCATACGATATTCCTTTGTGAAAATCATTAATATCGATAATATCTAAAAAAAATAGACCAAAGGACCTGTTGTTCAATAAAATAATTTCTTATCGGTTATTTTAAACCTGTGCTGTCCAATATTTGTAAAGATATAAGCACAAAGAAAGCAGATTTTCTGTTTTCTGACAACCAGCGCCGATTGATACGGACGAAAAAAATACAATAGACAATACAATAGAATGTGTTAAAACAGGAAACTTGATGGAAAGCAAAAAACATGTTTCCTCTGTGCTCATATCCTAATTCTGCATTAGTTTGATGTGTATTCACGTTTATTATTTTCTTTTTTTTAATATATAATAATAATTATATATTAAGAAAAAAGAAGACAATAAGCGTAAACGCCGTCAAACATCAAATTACTCATCAAAATTACAAATCTTGGACAACATCGGTTTAAACAATTATTCATTATTGCTTAATTTCGGATCGTTTACATGACATAATTTCACATTTTTTTGTAAACAGATGAATATGTTTCATTAACTGAATTAACTTCCGTAATTCATTGAAACATATTTCTGAATCAACTGTAAGTCTTCTATGTCGCTCCAAAAAGAAGATAGACTTATAAAGATATACATTAATAGCGAATTGTTAGATTGACCGATATGAATCGCAAGTTTTATATCACTACATCATTGTCATCAACATCCGTAGAGGATATTTTATTCAACGGTGAAAAATCAACGCGAACAGGTTTGACGAGTATTACATTGTAGCATTACAAGTAGGTAGCGACTGCAACGCTATATTTGCTCTCTTTCTGTCTTTCTCTTTTTATCTCTCGCTATAATTTTCTACTGCATATTTAGTGTACAGTTAGAATCGTTGAACAGCAAACTTCGCACGTATTATATTATATCCTATTATTGAAGACGAATATATTATTGAACATGTGATTAACATTTTTTATTTAAACATTTATTTTATTTTCTTACTTGTACATGAAAATAAATAATTCAGTAATTTTTACTTTACAAAACTAGTAAAAATACTAGTTTTGTAAGATATATTTATATTTACCAAATATATTTATCGAATTTACGATAAATTTTATTTGTCTGAAAATAAAAATACCGGAGATAAAAGTATATTATTATTATAATAAATCCAAATGATTATTTATAGTATACTTTACAGTAAAATAAATCATATTATTCTCAAGATTGATCACGAACAACTTTCACATGGCTTTATATACATTTGTATTTTTTACCGCGCAATAAAGTAAATTTTGTTAGAGTTAAAGGAAAAAATATTCGTCGATAAATTTTATGGAGATGTATGATAATTTATATATTCACTTTAGTAAACGAAATTACCTTACAGTATAACTATACAACGATTGCTCATTTATCAGAAAAGTAAAGTAAATTTGCATAAGAGCGCCTGTTCCTATATGGATCTGCCAATTCCATAAAATTTACTAGAGAATTCTGACGCATATGACTTCACTTTTTTTTCTTGTAATACAATCGTCTGGCAGTAAAAAAGTTGAATATCCATTAAAAAATAAATGTTAACTTATCACCAAAGTATATACTTTCATTAGATAATTATTGTAATTTAAAGTTTGTAATTAAAGTTTGTAACATTTATAACTATAAAATAACTCATCTTTATTTTATGTGATAATTAATATGTAATATATCTTTAAAATTGTTCATTCATATCCTTCGGCAACGCATCATTCGTAAAATTCATTCTCGTGCATAAATTGTATTAAGGAGCATCAAAGGAATAGTTAAACGTTGATTCATGTTGTCTTTCCTATAAATATAAATTGATATTGTGATGAAAATATACCGCCTAGCACGCCAATTATGCCTGGAAGACACGTGGCCACACATCTTATCATAATTTCGCCTCAAGTGGACTCGTCACTCTTTGACTTGTCAAATAGACGTGATTATCGGGTCATTATTGCGGCTCGCGCTTATTGAAGTATCAATGAATCTCGGTGAATATCGATCCATTTAACCGCATGCAATTTCGACGTCGCCGATATAAATAAGTCTCGAGTGTAACAAGAGCAGATGCGTTGTTCGCAGCGCAGGGAACAGGCTCGCGTGTTGATGCAACAGCCGACGATTTTCTAACGTGTTCCATTCGCGAGCGCGTCTCATCCACTCGACAGCTCATCCTTGATTCTCCATCGAAACGATCGACCGGCAATCAACTGGATACCGCGAGGCAAAAAGGGAAGGGCGGCAACGTACGCACGGCACGAAAGAAATTTCCAACACGTCACGATAAATCAGAAGGGCAGATCGCCGCATCTTCGATGGCGCACGGAACGTGACAGTTCTTACCATATAAAACGGACTTTACGGGTAGACTGGCGAGTACTTGTGATCGTAGAGACGGAAACTGAACGATCATGTCGGTCGCAAACGTAGGAGGAAAATGGGAAAGCATCAGCGGAAGTTTATCGCGCTGAGCTGTTTGTAAGTGCGACTCTGATCTTAGAACAATCTCCAACAGTAATAACAATAGTATATAAAAGAATCATACGTTGAATCATTGTCCAGAAAGAGAGAGAAAGAGAGAGAGAGAGAGAGAGAGAGAGAGAGAGAGAGAGAGAGAAAGGAGAATAAGAGAATTTTTAAAGCACTGCTGTGAAAGGAAATAACGAGATCTTTCAATTTAGAAATTATTATTGTGAATTTCTTTTTACGGCAGATATATTAAGAAAGTATTTAAAAATTAAATCACTATAGATGTACAGATATACAGGATGTTCAAAACCACCCGCGCCACCCACTTAAAAACGAGAGAAATTTTTATCAAAAATTGCTCTATTAAATAGTAACATTTTCAACTTCCGGTTCCGATCGGAAATGGGATATTATCCAGACCGGTCGTTTATTTTTTTTACGTAACATGTTATTTTCCATTGCGGATTCGAATTGCACGCAAAAAAAATAAAAAATTTTTGTCTTAAACATTTTTCATCAAAATGTTTCTATTCTATTTAAAATAATCTTGAAAGAATAAACTTTGTTGTGATAAAAGTCAATGAAAGCAGTTTAAAAAATGTTTAAGACAAAATTTTCTTATTTATTTACATATAATTTAAATCTGCAATAAAAAGTATCATTTCATTTTAAAAGGGAAGGTGCGGTTAGAACAACCGCATCAAAGACTGTTGAAACATCTGTATAATTAAAAAAATTTCTTTTCCCATCCATGTCAAGGCTATTTGTATCTTCCTCTTGTTCTGATGTAATACTCTCTCTTTGAGTAATTTCACAGTATTATTAATGCAATTGTGCTAGTTGACTAGTACGTTACAGAATAGATTAGAGGAGTTCGATTCTCGGGACAGATTTCATGATAAGAGGATGTGCATTTGTGACACTCGGGATTGCACAATGGCGTCTAGAACGGTAATGTTAGTCGTTTGCATTGCTTGTTTGTTCTCAATATGTACGTATGCTACTAATGCGGTAGGCATTGATGCTTGGCACTTGGTCTTCCTAGCAGCAGTATCATGAATATTTACATAGCACCTTACTCACGACAAAATCAATGTACCTGCAGCTAGAGACGCTTCGCAGCACTGTATATTTCTGTCGCAAACTCCGCGCAAAGCGATGCGGATATCGTCCTTATCCTCACTTTTCCTTATCGCGGATCTAAAAGATTTGTCCGCGCAACTACTTACGTTAATCTGAGAAGAAAACGCTCCGAGGAAATAAGGGTGCAGAAAGTCCCTCTGAAAGGTGAACGCGCGCGACTGCTCGTTTCTGCGAGACTTAACGCTTCGGTAGCGAAAGTTCGTAAGCTTTTCGTAAGAATGTTGGCAAACTTCTTATCGTTTTATACTATTACGGCTTATGGTGTTACAATTCGAATAAATTATGAAACATCTCAATCGTGCATAACCATCACTTAGCAATGTTTTTCTTCTATGATTACGATAATATATTTAATGTGATATAAAGTTAATTATAATTAATTAATGTGTATTTTTTTAATAAATAAAATCTATTATATTTCTGCAAAATTCGTGCTTTAAGTATTAAAAAATAGAAATAGAAAATGGAAAATAGAAAATAAAATAGTAGAAAAAATTATTCAATGAAGATTCATTTCATTCATATATAAAAAATTGCTAGAATATATTTAAATATAAAACATACTATATTTATTTATATATTATATATATAGTAATTATACATATATGTATATATAGTAATTCAGATATACGGTAGTGATGATAAAGTAAATTATTATCAAATTAATATAATACCTAATGTTCAAATTATATTAATATAATACCTAATGTTCCTTTGGAATTAAAAATATTCATAATACAAATGAATTCAAATTATCTATCAGCATAACTTGATGATGGTACATATAAAGACGTTCATACGAAAACCACAGTAAAAAATTCATTACCATTCGCCGCAAATGTAGTCCACGTAAGTATGTATGTATAATTTGACGAGTTCGTGCGGGGAAAAAATCATACGAAAGGTTCGAAAACATGGAATGAACTCTTAAATATTTCATGTCGAACGAAAGATGTGAATTACGTCATAGACTGCAGGAAGATGGCGATGGTGAAGTGTCGGTTGGTGAATGAGAGGATGGGCTCCAAGAGAGGACGGAAGCGAGAAAGATGCAGGGATGTTGGTAGCTTGGTAAGAGCGTGTTCGGATATGTTGGATGTGGATGGTACGGGCGTGGTGTGGCATATTACGCTGTTAATACAGTGCATATCGGGATGCGAGCAGCTGGCAAGGGAATCACAACCGCTCCAGTTCACCCTTCTACTCCTCACGATCCTCTTGAGAATCAACCTCTTCCCCTCACTCTCGTAGCTAATAGTCTCGTTCTTATTAATAAAAGCCGTTGCCTCTGTTATAAATATTATTATTTCAGTCTTATCTTGGTTAAATAAGTAAGATAAAACTAGACAATAATATTAACACGAAGCTTTTACTTTTAATCATTCTTATTTTAGAAAATTACAATGCGTAAAATTTTTAATAAATAATTAAAAATAAAAGAAAAACAATCCTAATTTAAGATCATTATTTTGTTTTAAAAAATATTCAAAAAATTAAAATAAATATCTTATTCTTTTTTATTCTTAATTAAAAAAAAAAGATAGCTTCTAAACTGTATTTTTCTAAATTATATTTAAAAGAGAAAAAGATCTCACACTAAATATATGAAAAATTAGGTCCTGTATGGTACTCTGATTCTGTAACTCTTAACGACAGTTAAATATCGTTATCGTCACAGATATTGGAACTTTTCCAACAAGAGACTGTACATATAGTGTCACTGTAACATATAGTGAATCATTATGTCCTTATTGTTAAATAAAGATAAAATGATCACTGTTACACAATGTCGCTTGTTGGATAGCTCTCATTATATATAATAAAAAAACTGCGTAATGACAGTATAATGATACCGAACTGTCATTAAGAATTACAGAATCGAGATACTGGAATTAGTTTTCGTATATAATGTGATTTATAATGTCGTAAAAGATGCCATAAACACAACGCTTAATAATAAATAATTTTTGAATTATGATATATTAAAGGTGTAGAACTCACAGACCTTTGATGCATCAAAAACTGTCCATTAATAAGCCTTATTTATATATCTTTTATTCGCCACACTGTAAGCTACATTATATGTATGTGAAAATTCAATCATCGAGATAATTTTTCATATATTTAATTAGCAAGATGCTTTCAAGTCTAGCGAATCGTCCATTATCCGCACAAAAATGTGAAATAACGATGTATTCCGAGAGATTGCGAACGTGAGAATAATTTGTAAAATGTAATAGTATTAATACTTCAGAATACTAACCAAACTCGATAGCTCACTTCTGTACGAATAGAATGGTCAAATGCTCAGTCATTTTGAATTTAGAGTATCACATCAATGCAGATTATAGATATGGAACGTGTTTGATAGTACAATATTCATTTAATCCAGAATCTTATCGCGTATCATAAAATTACAATTTATGTTTTACAATATCGCAAATATCCTCGGTTATGCAAAACGCTTGAAGGACGCGTTACGTACATCCAATAATTGGATATGATTCCCGTAATAAAATTTCACCCTGAAAAGTCTGTGCTTAAGGGCACCCACATAAATTTCTATAATATAAATTCCAGGATCGCGTCGTACGAGTATGCGCGCATGTTCAGAATGTTTAAAGTTAATATCTTTAACCATTCTGCTAACCATACAGGAAAAGCTTATAAAATTAAAGTTACACCGTCATAAACGCATAACGTCTCGTCATATTTGCATGGAATTTCAGATACAAGAAAGATCGTGAGATAATCTTTGCTTAAAATACTTTATCAAGATACCATCTTTCCTCCAAACTATCTTTTCATTACAAAATGTACTGATAATGAAACTTGAAATTAAGATTTTATTAGAAGATTAAGATTTTATTAAATGAAAAAGTTTGAAAGATTAATTTAATGAGATTAAATTTGTATCTTTAACAATATTGTGTGTGTGTGTGTGTGTGTGTGTGTGTGTTGTGTGTGTGTGTGTGTGTGTGTGTGTGTGTGTGTG
>NW_017259192.1:4500386-4502070 GCF_001594045.1 Atta colombica | reverse complement strand
GTGTGTGTGTGTGTGTGTGTGTGTGTGTGTGTGTGTGTGTGTGTGTGTGTGTGTGTGTGTACTTACACGTGTATAAGTATTTTAACACAGAATTTGTACTTTAACACAGAATTTTAAAAGAATGAAAAACGAGAAATATTTGTTAATATGTAATTCATTAATTATACTTTAACTAACTTTGTTACATGCTCTTGAAATCTGATGTGCATTTAATGAATCTTTGTGTTGTTCCCACAACAATTCATTAATTACAATTTTTTTTTATTGTCCGAATACTTTCATACATTTTCCAAATTGCATTACATATATAATATACCAAAAAGATACTATTTAAAACGAAATGCAATTTATATAGACTACATGACAAATTATATAGACTACTGACAAATTAGAAACTAAAGTCGCACAGGATATTAAAACCAGAAAAGTATGATCAGAATGAATAAAAAAGAGAAAGAGAAAACGAGCATATTACTGAATACTCATAACTTCAAACTTTTTATTACATTCCCTGGCGAGCATATGTGGTAGTGTTACGATCGAGTAATTTCGCAAATCCACTTTCATAACAATTATAGACTTACTGATTACAAAAGAGAGCAAAACTGGGATTGAGTTTTGCATATTTTCAGCTCAAGCGCGCTTATCTTTCTAATATTATCATCAAAGGAAAGATTATCACTTTAAATATATTTTACTATTTTCTACATGTATTATTGCTCGAATAATTATGAGATTTCTGCATATCTCTGAATGGGATTAATCTGTTGGCCTCTGTTCTATTTCATGCCGGTAAGCATAGTTACGTAAAACGTAATCTTGTTAATATGTACATAAACGTATGGATAACGTGCATTACAAATGAACTAAGCACTTAGATTAATCGTATCAGATTTTCTACTGCTTAACTTATTCGTTCTCGTAAACCTCGCGTCTCAACTAAATACGTTCCATTATATATACATAGTTGCATTCTATTTTTATAAAGGTAACACTGCCATTGGAAAAAAATTATGCATTTATATTTGCCATTAAATCATTATTAAGATCAAAACTTTTACTTGTAAAACACCTGAATATGCTGATGAAATACAAATAATCAAGAAAAGCAACGCAAGAATATAATAGTACAGATAAAACTTTCGACTGTGAACTGAAGCACGAAAGCAATTACTATCGATAGATGCTACTCGGCGTTGGAACTCGTTAAAGGTTGGGGTATATCTGATGAATTCATTTACAGGAATATCGCAAATAATTATTCCACGCGATACAGGAACGTATTCGCGCACGAATGGATTGGTTGAGGTTCTTGCTTAATGAGAAACGAGAAATCCAACGTAAACGATGTAGACAGCAGGGATATCTGCGGTAGCGAAACTTCGAATAAGCTATGCGTTGTCCTGAATTCCGTCGCGGCGTCGAGCCGGTATATCTAACAATAAACCGTCAACGCGAGCCAAGTTTTCCCATTATCCATTAACCTAATTAGGCTAGATTTTGCAGTATTGGCTCTTCAGTGAAGACATGCTTTCTAAGTTGGGTGGTCGTAGGCTTATCGACTTAACGTGATTGGTTACATGAAATAAATTTCATATACATATAAAGCAATGTCAACAATATGCGTCAACATTAACTGCGTATAAAAATGTTGACATAGAAATATTTTTTCATTTTAATCATT
>NW_017259192.1:4472491-4500286 GCF_001594045.1 Atta colombica | reverse complement strand
TTAAACTATAACACAACAAAACATTCTCTTAAACTATAATTTTTAATAATAGATATATTTTAAAATACTATGCTATCTTTGAATCGAATAACAATATTCCGAAAATGTTTCTCAAAATCTGGCACTCTGCTCAGCGCAATTCTACAAAAATGTGAAAAAATGACACTGATAACTACAAATACAAAATATTTTGAAATTTATTATTTGAAAAAAATAAGATCTGTCGATCAATATTGTGACTACGTTATCAAAATATTTTCAGTTTCGAAAAATTACCAAAATATACGTGTATGTATCTCAAACAAAAACTATGTTTTAATTTCAAAGCGAATTGGAAATTATAACACGGTCATGTGCACAAAGTGTGATATTAAACGCCATTGAATATAAATTACGAATATCGAAAATAGTGGGAGGAACAACAACAACAAATTCATGATTAGATTATACATAAAGTAAAAAGTAAAAAGCGGAGATGTATATGTTTATACATATAGTTAAATGCACTTTAATTTCGTATACTGTGTTATGTAAATTAGTAAATTAGTCCGATATCTTACTGAGCCTTAAAATTCTTTCAATTTTCTGCAAGAGTCACATCTAAAATAATGTAACATGAAATAGATTTTATTTTGAAATTTCAATTCGGAATTTATTAATCATCAATTTAAATAATTTTTGAGATAAATATCAAAATCATAAAAAGATCACGCTGAGAAAAAATTAACTTAAGATTTAATTAAGAAATTAATAAAATCGTGGTTGTGTATATCGCGTATACGTTGAAGTTTTGTATACGCGATTCTAAAACATAAGAACTGTTTGGGCACAGATGAATATAAATTGCCAAACTTATATCCGCTCGCAGATGATATTGCGATTCGAATGCAATAGGCGGTTGAGAATGCTTTTGGAACGACTATTTTGTCAGTCAGCTTCTTAATTAACAACTTCCGAAAGCAACGAGAACTGCCGGAAGGATTGGAACGCGGAGAGAAGAGGAGGCGAGTGTTTCTCGGATCTCTCACGGTGGATGGCACTAATTAAATCCCAGCACCAAGCCACCAAAGCGAACGCGACGAAAGCGGAGAGGCGGAAGGCAGCTCGCGCACTCTTAAATGCAATCTGCATTTCATTAATTCGCTTGCGATCCCGCAGATTTTATTCGTTCATCTTGACAGAAGACTCATACATCTCACTACTAAGGATCTCTCTATTCTGCGCCGTCTAATGTCTTTACAAACGTGAAATTGGCGACGCTGTTAGAAATTACTGGTTAAAATGAGCATTACGCCATTTAGAGCGTATTTTATGATTAAATTGAACGATTAAATTCAAACAAAATTCATTAATTCTTCTATTAAAATAATTAAGTTTCAAACCAGTTAAACAAATTAATTATCAATATAATAATTTGGTTTGCCTTTCTATGATTTACTATTTAATTTATTAGTATGTAGTTAGCTATTTAATCATTGATGAAAATTATAGAGAGAGAAAAGAGAGGTTTATTATAATATTTTAATGATTTAAACTTCATATAAGTTTATTCAATATTAAATTTATTTTAAGATAATTTATAAATGACTGTAACAATTTATAAATATTATTTATAACTATAAAAAAAAAGCTTAGAAAAAAAAAAACAACGCATAAGTGCGAAAACTGAGTCTTGAAGTGACTATGCATCAATTTTCAAACTCGCTGAACATATAAATTCCTTCACAAATGCAAATCTACTAGAACATCCTTTCAAGCGTTTGCTCGGCAACTAACGCTTTTCGCGATTGCAGTAAATCAAACGCGAGTTCGCGCTCACGCTGAAACGTACATAAATATCTAACGAATTGAGAAGTGCGCGCTCGAGATGTTTACCGCCTGCTCGGAAGTCGCACTTTTTGCGAGCTAGCATCTGACGACCATGCCGCGAAAGTAACGGACGTGCGTCGTACTTACGAGTAATGTAATCGTACAAGACGGACGACTCTCTTTTCCAGTCTATAGGCCTGCGGGTCCAAAAAGAAAATCGGTTAATTCCAACGCAGCTGTATGACGAGATGGGAAACGGCACCATACGCTGTTCATAATATAGCCAAGAGCAACGAGATCGTAAAACCCTTGCATAGGTGAACGAGTATACATAAGTCAAACGGCAGTCAAGCGAATGACGTTTTCTTCTCATGTCTAACTGGTCCAAGAACCTCTTAAGTGTTAACCTCACATCTTTTTATAATGAACAAGAATTTCGTTCGTGGTTCACATATTACGTGCTCAAAATCCGACCGTTCACGGACTTATCTCTTTTGTGCGCTCTCACCATCCTCCTGTTAAATTCACCTCCGTAAGCCGAGTGACCTCTTCGTCGTCCCATTAGTATTTTTCATGGCGCCGGCTAACTATGTCCGCGGGAAGCAGTCCCCTATTATGCTCAATCCCTTATCGTTACTGTCCGTGCCATATATTCTTGAAAATCGCTTCCTCGTTCCTACCTCCGATGGCACCGCTAGAATGGGACGACTCATCGTGAAAATATGGACTCACGGGACGAAAGATTTACGTTTTCATTCTACCTCTTTTCAAAGCGTCGATTTGAGCCGCGGGCGATTTCGCGTCATTGATAAACTTTTCAGTGGAGTTGCCGATAACAGTTCACAATTCGCTTCAGAAGAATCGTCGCTGATCGCGAGCTAAGAAGCGCGTCTTGGCACTTTTGCTATAAACATGAAAGTTTACTTGCTAATGTTGAAACATCTTCGATCGATAACATCTTTAAACATGAAACTTAATTCGCCACAAACGCTTCGTATCCTCTCTCCGATATTAAATAATTTTATAATTAAGTCTTGTGTTAAATTTCTTGCCCTCCCAAACTTAGTTGTACATCCAATACAAAATTTGTGAAAAGAAAGACTCATTAAAAATATTTAATTATACTGTAAAATAAACATTAGTTATAAACAAAGTAACATTGTTCAGCAAGAGATAATCAAAATTTTAATTTTATGTAAATTTTCTATAAATGCGCATATAAAAGAGTCAAACTCAAAGAGAGTTGAGTATAGTGAGGAACGAAATGAGAAACGAGATTTGAAGCTAATATCAGGAAATTCTGAATGTTTGGACAGCAAGCAAACTAGGATTAACTGAAGCAGGGTTGAACAATCAAAATTTCCAAACATTCCAACCACTGGCGAACTGCTGCGGGACAAACAAGTTTAAATTATCGATTCAGCATCCGCTCATGTAGCAAAGTGTCATATACTCGTTGTTATGAACCAGTAGTTTCTATCCGTCTGCCAATCGATCCCACTTCAATATTCTATATAGTATGCCACTTACGGAAGTAGTAAGAGTAAGTAACCAAGTAACCATAAACTCAGCCAAGATTCCACATTGATATCACCACTTCATTGCCAGTACAAATGGCGCCATTAAATAGGGCAAACACAATTACCATATAAAACGCCTATATTTTTGCAGATTATTATTCCGATATAATACGTAAGGAAAGCTCAGATGATGCGATTAAATCTGCTATTACTCTGTCATAGCAGGTGTCAAAATTTATTATCAGACGTCGTAAACTCTAAGCCATCTTCAGAGGCACAAGACATGCGAATAAGTCTCGAATAAGATCGTATCTCCTGCAAACACCTGCTACGACGATTTGTCATCCATAGCAGAGCTTTCGGATCCGGTATATTCCGGTTGTGCGTCAGAACAGCTTTCAGTGAGCGCTTTAAAGTACAATTTGTCATTCCTAGCGGACAATGGCTCTTCCGCACGTTCGAACAAGTTTTTGTAATGTCTTTACTCAGAAACAACGCAAAATCAATTCCCGTCTTTTGTATTTTGCAAGCACGAATTACAGTTATAAATGAATAATTCTAGTGGTTATATTATATATTACATGTACAATTGATAAAAAAGAATAAAATCCCTGTAATATATCTTCAATGATGAATCGGCACAATTAGAGCATAAACGATTCTTTCAAATGCAAAAATACGTTTCGCTTAAAAAAGATACATCAAGTATCATTACATGTTAAAACCAATGTATTGAAATTTGAAAAAGAGAGAAGTCTCATCGCTACAAGCAAGGTAAAATTCCACGAAGAAAGCAGTTTACCATGCTAGCTGAGATCGTCAATAGTCCCGGGAGCCGCGTCAGCATACACACGAAGCGCGGCTAGTAAAATCAATGAGCGCGCAAAAAGCACATACAGACGAGCAAACTGTATCTGAAATCTGTAACGAGGACAGAGAAAGAAAGTGCCTTTGCATTTTGCCTCGTATGCTCCCTTCCTATCTTCGTCAATTTACACCATTGCAACTTGAAAAAAAGGCAAGATACTTTTTCTTTTAGACTTACTCTTTCCTTCTACCTGCGTTATTGCTAGAATGAGTGGATGTTTCGTTTAAGAAAACGTAGCTGCACCACGGTAGTCACGGCGAAGAGGTGATACCGGAAAAATAAAACCAAAAGAAACTAAAGGGAATGGCAAAGTTGGGAAGCCCAACGAATTTTCCGGCTGCCTCCATTCTTTCGTCTTCGTCCACTCTCCTACCTATTTCATCGAACAGCAGTGCTGTCAAATCTTTCGTATGGATGACGAGGGAGGTCGGAGTACTTTCCGCGAAAAGTTAGTACGCGGCGGAAAGTTCCATGGTTTTATTGATCACACAAACTTTCACCTCGAGCCCTATCGCACTGAAGAATATTGAAAAAAAATTTACTCTGGTTGAAGGTTTTTACCTGAAAATGCTGATTTAGAATTCGTTCATTACAATCACGAACTTTGTAAATTTACTGTTATATTTTAGAGCCGCTGTTTTCTCACTAAAAAATATACCACTTTGCGCATTATTTGCAAACCGTACGTTCCAACAACGCGCTAACATTTTGAAACAATAAAGGCAACGATATAAATAATTTTAATTTATTTAACATATAATTTAAAATTTCAACACATAATTTATTTAATATATTCCAACATTATTTTAGTAAAATTTATAATTGTGAACGACGTGCAAATTACCAAGTACACTCAGAAAACAAGACAATGGTAGCGAAACTATAAAGTGACAACATACATATAAGTTTTGTATGTATGATAGAATTAATGTACGTAATTGAATAAAATATTGTATAGTAATTACGACTATAAAATAATTTATTTGATTGTGTACATTATTATAAATTCTATATATAAAATTTGTTATAGTTGTCATTCTCATAATTGATATTACTATGTTTTTTTCTGATCATATCAATATGGCGTCATATACAATCCAAATGAAAGCTCAAAATTTTAAATTTCATTAACGCTTTTTAAAAAGAACTTCACGGTTAATAAAAATGACCGAATAATTTCACGATCAGAGACAAGATTTATTCTCTGAATAGCGATTCCGAATTTAAAATTGTGGCGACGATGAAAGATATTTCAATTCGTACAAAGTAACGCTTTAACATGAAATATGCCATGGAAAAGCACGAATCAATGGAAAGCGATGTTAACTGAATTTTGAACAATGCATTTTTCACGTTTCGAGACACAAGTTTTGTGACAAAGAAACAAATACATAGGATTTCTCGTCCATAGGATTCCCGTCAGCAATGGCATGTAAAAATAATAAGTAGGAATAATAACAATTCAATATGAATGTGCACATACATACGTCCAACTTACTCTGAAATCGGTGCCCCATGGGTAAAGAACGTTTCTTTTGTTCTTATTCCATAATTAAAATCGCAGTTGAAATTTAATATCACCCTCATAATTTTTCCGGCGCACCGCGGCGCGTCGTCTGCCGCGACGTAGCGCCCAGGTTCGCTTCGTCGAGATTCCTGCCACGATTTCCGTATAAATCTGGAGGAATATAATTTTATAATATGAAAAAATTCCGAACGGAGTGACCCATATTTCAAGACCCGTCCGAGCAGACTAGCGAAACGATGCTGCGGAACATCTCGTTAAATCAAGGCTATTTATTTTGGCTTCCACCGACAGCTTGGCTTTACCATTCCAATAATACCTGGATGCTTTTCAAAAAAGCGTTTGCAAATAAGGCTGATTTACTCAAATAAAAAAAATAGAGAGAGAGAGAGAGAGAGAGAGAGAGAGAGAGAGAGAGAGAGAAAAGAGAGAGAATAAGAGAGAGAGTTCACATTGTCAAGATATTTCGTTGCGTTTCGCGTTGGTTAAAGTGATTTTTGTATTATAACGTAACGTTGGTGGAATAGTAACTTCTGTGCAAATTGCTCCGCCATAAGAATCTGCATAATCGCAGAACGGTCGACATAACCCTGTCGACGACAAATATTTTTACGCTTTAAGCATTTCGCGGCGAAATAAGCTTTTTTACTATTAAATGTGCGTTATGCAGACTTTTACAATCTTTTACGAGACATTCGCTGATATTCTTCTTTAGATTAAACATACAATAGACACGTTATTATATTCTAGCATTAGAATAGTTTATGTATTTTTGTCAAATGCATACGCGGTCTAGAAATATTTACATGCATAAATAAAAATATTTACCGTCCTACTGCTTTATTATAGCATGAAATAAAAGGGTAAAAATCCTAGAAAGAAAGGTAAAATTTATGCTTCTGTGAAAAATCTTGCAGTTTGCAGAAACGTGCTTAAACATCTTGAAATATTACTAAAAAAGTTCGTACAAAATGAATGCTTGGACTTAAATTTTTAAGAGAGCAAACTAGAATTTATAATTATTTATAATATTTATTGCGTTTCCAAGTATTTTTAATCCTTGCATTACATAATATTTATATTATTTTATATTTGTAAAAATATGCACATGTATTTATGACTTATATTAACATTGTCAATATATGAATTTATGTAATAAAGCAATGAACTATTAAGTATTTTAAGAATAATTGTGAACATTCACTATAAATTGATACTGTCATAACTATCAGCACAAAAATCAAATCCGTCATAATTTATATATGCTGCAAATGAAAAAAAATGTTTTAGATAAATGTTTTTTGTTCGGATGAATAAGAAGAATGAAGGTAGCTAACATTTGCATTCACTTTCCATTTAAATTCCATTTTCTGTCCATTTTTCGCCATATAAATGTTTTGTATTGGACCATAAATTTCAAAAAGAATAAAACAATGTTTCGTAATGTGTTAGATATATCCATTTGTAACTGTTTACTGAGATAACCTCTACTGCATTTATATATAAATAAATTACAGAAAAATCAATTCGAAATACTAAATGTTTATTTATGCTAATATTAATCATAATTATTTTATTCTAAATTCAACTCATAAATATTAAAATTTACGTATATTCGAATTCTATCTAAATTCACTCGTTAAAAAAGAGAGATAAAAATATCGATTACGATTTGCAAAATATTTCAGACGCATTATTAGTAGAGAATTCAATGTGACATCGTAGTAAGTAAGTGACATGAATAATAAACCTTGAAACAAAATCGGTTAGAAAAATGATTCACGTTTCTAATTTCGTATAATCTTATTTGTGCCAAATGCGTATTTTATATCGTTACGTAAACTTTTTCACTTACTGTCCACAGAAAACTTGTCGACAATTTGTATTACGTTAAAGTATGATATAAAGTACAAGCATAAAAACGATTTTCAAAGCTAACATTAAAAGAGAGATGGCAGAATAGAACGGAAGAAATAATTGGATACGAAACGCAATCATTTTAAAATAAAGATGAATCTTGAACCACGTCCTCGATGTTGTCGTGTTCGATCACCCGCACCGTTTGCACCGCATCGCTCGCAACAACCATCGATGCCACACGCATGTTGCATAATGCAACGCTTTACCGGACGATAACTTATCCAATCACCGCACTGTCAGTTATAATCAACTGATTCTATTACCCATCGATTTATCCTAATGAAACGTGATGGTTATTTATCACCATTTTCAATCGCGAGCGTCAGCTCGATTTTTTTCCAATCGTGCGGCTTTTCCACGCTCGCGAAAGATTCAAACGGATAAAAAGCGAGTGAACCATAGCACGATAAGGTTGATTTCTGAATACCGAAAGGAGTAGGGGAGAAAACCGCACACAGAACGATCACAGTAATCGGTGTGCCGCACTTTGGCATATCCATTTCACAAGTAATGGTGCATAACTCATGACAGGATAAATGAAATGCTCGCAAGCAGATCCAGAAAGATACAAATCGAGCAAATCAATTTGCTTCCATCAGAGCACAATACAACGAGTAATCATGCTAGAAACGAATTCTATTTCGATACGCTACGCGATCTGTAAACGAGATGTTTTTGTAATTATCGGTATTTCCGGATTATGACGTGCGGCTAGGTAACTGAACGCATAAATATTCCATCAAGAGCAAAGCAATGTGCATGTCGCTGATGAAGCTTCGTGATATCAGCAAAATAAAAAGTAAAATCACCACAAATTACATTTGTGAAAGTAATTTTTCAATTGAATTAAAATTGCAATATTTTATTATCTAAAAGCATGCAGTATGTATTAGAATAATACATACTTTTTTATTATATAAGAAATTAAATGCTTTAATTTCTTATTGATTGATTAATCGATTAACGTGAGCTTTATCATTAAATGCAAAAAAATCTATTGAATAATTAAATGTTGGACAATGATAGTTTTTTGAAGTATTGCCGATTATTTACGCACATAAAAATGTCATTATTTAATTCCTTTTATGTCAGAACAAAATTGTGAAATAGACGTGAATATACTCGGGATACTCGGGATGCTAGGCACGATCACGCGCTGTAATTCAAGAGTATCCGTCAATAAGTCGATTCCGAGGTATAACAGGGAAAGATCGGACATCCACTTCGTCATCAGCGTTGAGTAGTGCTCCACTACGTTATTACTCCACCAGCAGCGACGCATTAATTTGCCGGGCGTCCCTTATCAGTGACGTTTCATTTGTCACCAGGTTGTACCATAAATGTCAGCTAGGATAGTTGCCAAGGAGCCTTTCAAGCACAAACTCGCGTCTTGCGCGTCAGATGGGCGGTGACGGCAAGTCGGCGCACTGGCGAAGTTTACGCTCATAAGGGGATGACTGTCGTTGCCTTCTCTCTTTCGCTCTCTCAGCAGGAGAATCTTAAAGCAGACGCAATGCTTAAATATATCCCTGAGATCTCTTTCTTTGACTTGCTGGCGCATGTCATACGCGTCGAGTAACGATGAGGAACGTTCGGCTAGCATATATACTATATCACTGTCTAAATTTATAAACATCGTATACGAGACATTTTCGTAGTGTGCGATGTATTTCGAATAACGGAGACGCAATCGTATTTATGTATACACGAATTGCATATTATGTCTCAGTAAAATAATGCAAATTACGTGTGCGTAGAATATTTAAGAAACATGCAGGGCAATGTTGTTACCATCGAAAAATATGTGCTCAAACAAGTTAGAATCAAATGCATGTTCAATATATTGCATATTATCATTCATTGACTGTTATTATTAATTGGAAACAAATTACATCAACTTTCGATAACACATTTCTTCACACGCACATTTCTCAATATTATTCTGAACAATGAATAATATCTAAATTTATTCAGTGCGGTATAGATTATTTTAAAAAATATTGGTTTATTTAAAAAATCCCCAATATTTCAAAATCGATTAAAAAAGTATCAAAATATTTTGCGATATCCAAAAATAATATCTAGATATTTTCGCATTGAAATGTAAAAATATAGTTTTATATATATGCATTTTCTATACTTAAAGCAGATTTAAACTACACGTAGCTAAAATATGAAAATCGTTCCTATTATGGGCGTATCGTCTAATCTTCCACTAAACGAAGAGCAATTCACAAGTAAGGTCTGTCTAACTGCTTTTTCTCGAGGAACGAAAGGAGGTAAATTCCGTTACGTCGGGAGGGCCAGGTAATTAACCGATGTTCTGCGGAAGCAGAGCCTAGTATTCGCACAGTCGGACCCCGGAAACTGCGGGCGATCGTGGCCAGAATCCAAACGCAATTAGTTACACGCGCGGTAGGTGCAAGGCCAAAGCTCCCTATCTCTTCTCGTTGATGCACATTCGTATACTGATGACTGTATACACGCATACATATACACACGTATTTTGTGTATACATGTATACGTATACCCATAACGATGGCAGTCGTTCTTGAGCGGTCGTTCGAGTACCCGGCAGCGAATCTTTCGCTTTCCTCCTTTTACGGTGCTCCGACCTTTCACCGTGGCTACCGGGGACCTCTTCTCACCCTCCTAATTTCCAGCTAGTTAAATAACACGCCGCCTGTACGGTGCGAGCGATAAACACGAGCGAGAAGATGCACCGAGCGCGGAGAGTCTAAACGGAATCCTGACGGCGTAATGATGTTCTCTAACAGGATTCCGCTGTCGCCGTCGTGTCTGAAGTAACGGTCGAACAGGAAATGCCAGTTCGATGTGAAAATGCTGATCTAATTGATGACAATGATACGATGTCAAACGAAAACAGACATGACCGTGACATAAATGATTGTAATGTTCCATTACGTGATTACGGTAAGATAGCGTGAAATAGGTTAACGGTCATATCAAACGTTGTTGATTGCTCACAAATAGATATTTTACGACTTGCGAGATAAATCTTGCACTTTATGACGAACGTAAAGTACGATACACGTAAAAATATTACTGTAATCTGCATAATAATACTGAGGTTTTAACATTTATCATTCGATGATATTAATTTTACATTTTAATTTTTGTACTTATTATTAACTATTATTATATTATATTAATTTTGCGCTTTTATTTTTATTAAGCAGTTTAGCGTAATAAATTTTATTATTTCACAATGTTGGTCTATTTTTTTTTGTTCAATTGTCTGCAAAATTTGTCTGTAAAATTTCTCAAAACAGTTTAATTTTTTCAAATTCCGTTTTTGACTATAGATACTCAAAGATATTAGTTTTATCGAAGAAAAATATAAGTCAAATCAATCGATCAAAAAAAGATCAAAGGTCAAGATCAATTTTCAGTAATATAAGGTAAATTAAATGATTTAACTTTTCAAATTCTAGTTACATTACTTCGTTACATCCGTTGCAACGATTAAATATAATATTTTATGTCGAGATGTGCTTGAAATTATTTTCAGTAAAATGTTCGTATATTTTAATACATAAAGATGTAAAAAATAGATCATCAAAATGTATACGTGTCAAAAAATGAAAAATATCCTGGCAAAACATTATCCGGAGGAACGAAATTGTGTTCTATACTATTATATCAGCTAGGAAAGTGAAATTATTCCATTATGCAAATTTCTGAACACGCTCTCGAGTTGGGATATCCTCAGCATTACCACGATGAGAATTATTTTCCATGAACGACGATGGAAAATTACTTTTCGTTCACGCGCAATCGCCCCCGCTTGCGCCGTTGCGTATTCCGCGTGCGGTCGCAATCTTTGCAACAGCACGATTTCACCAACGCCTCCATCCTTTACATTCCGACTGAATCCACCCCGTATTTGAAATCCGTGGAAACTCACGACTTCGCGCCCGACATCCGCTAAGTGAATGCATAAATTTCTCGTCGTTTGTTTTAGACGCACCGTGCGACACCGCTGCTGCCGCCACAAACGCAATAACGCGACGTGTTTCTTTCTGCTTTACGACTCGCCGCCTTGGCGTCTACCTAAATGGGCTAATAAACAGACCCGAGTTTAATATCGAGTTGAGAGAGGTCGTCGAAAGGGGACTCCTTCCGTATTTCTCCGTTTCTCAGTCCCATAAGGACCGACGTCCTCGTCAATCTCTGCGAATCTGTCTGTTCCCCACCCAATCTCCACTCGTCCCGCGCCTCGCTACATTCGCTCAATGACGTTTGTACCAAACGCGTCTGCATCCACTTACGTTCTACCACTACTACTCTAAAACGAGTTAAGACTCCTTGCGACGATCACACTTAGCCCCGATACTCGCAGAGCTACGAGTAATGCAGCTTCAGCGACCGCATCCACCTCCACAAGCGAGAGACTGTGTGATGTACGAGGTGAATTAATAACACCCACGCAGTGGTCCAACATGGGCATACATATATGCATGCAAAGCATACGTATTCAGGTTTACATAGAAAAGGTAGGTACGAATATATAATATCGGATCTAGCGCACTGCAAAAAAAAATACTTCCAACTGGGGCATATAATGTTTTCCCACAAACGTTTCACGCGAGATAAATGTTTCTTCTCAAATAGTTATATATTTATATTTAATAGTTATATATTTATATAGTTATATTATTTTCGCCCTCGCGCGATTTTTACCTTGTAATTAGAAAATTTCCAAAGTATTATAATGCGACGCACGTGACTATCTCACAATCAGTCAAACACATCTCGATAGGATGTAACTTATTACATGAGCAGAAATGAGCTTAATTAATTACACAGAAAGATTTTGCTGAAGTAAGTATCTAAAAATTTAACTAGAAAAAAATTTTCATCTGAAAATCATCAGATGAAAATCATTTCGTTGAATCATTGAAATAATTACGCTTAAATATTGATGTCAATATTAAAAATAATAATTTTAACACTCTAATAAGTTTGAGAGTCCTACATAATTATTTTGATAATCCAAACGAAATTATTTTCAGATCTAATTAAATTTTTAGATGCTTCAGCAAAATCTTTTTTTTATGCATAAATAAATCATATAAACTTAGTAATTACTAAATTTTTATGTAAAGCTAATCACTAAAATCATAATCCTCTTTATATGTTAAAATATACGAGAGCGCTATATTCATCAGATTTATATTCGATGAATTATTTCTCGTGCATTCCACAGAATTGTGCAAATTATTATTTTAAATAAATAGCGTTAAGTGAGATGACAGTTTCGTTCTGCTATGCACATCGTGTTCTCAGAGAGACAAATCGAGGAGAAATGCTCTGAAGTTTCGACGAGATCCACAATGAGATAAGACTGAGTTACGAGAGGAAATAGTGTCGTTAGAATCACGTGACAGCAGCTTCGGTATTATTATGCTTGGTCGTTATTGTGAGATAGATGCGCGGATATAAAGAGATAACGGTGGTATGAAGGAAAAGCTAGCGAGATTTTATTCAGGTCTATGTTGTTTTACTAAAACAAGAGAAGTTATGAAGTTAACTAAGAGAGGGTTCGGTTCTTACTTTGATGTATTACAGTTCGGTTACGCTATGTATACACTTTCTTAGAATAAAGAAGAAAAGTTAAAAAGATATTCCATTCCCTTCGTGTATCGTATATCTTATTGAAGACATGAGTAAATTTTATATTAACTATGCTACTCTATTGGATCTATTATATTTGATCCAAAATGTAACTTATTTTTTTACTAATTTTATTTAAAAACTTTTTTCTCTGATTTTGCATGATTTCATGTAAAATTTTTTATATTTTTTACAGTTTTTAATCATATTGATCCAAATGATATATGACTGTATACTTGTACAAACTAGAGAGAAAAATTATCATGATATTAAAAAGATAGAGTGTATGTATACCTCAAGGAAATCTTGTTCCTCTACGATGAGCTTTGATGAGCTTTGAATATGTTGTTATCTAGACAAAAATAAAAGACGTATTTTTTTTTATAAAGGCTCAATTGACTTATTTTTGTCTAGAAAACAACATATTCAAAGCTCAAAATTGGAAGGGGACTCTTCCATGGGTTTCCTTGTTAGCTATATTCGAAGTGATTTTTCTATTTTCTTTATATCGTAAAAAAAGGATTGAATCCTATTCTAGTATTTAAAATTTCTAGTCGATTAAACAATTTTTTATATTTGATATTCCGAAAGCTCGACATGATCTTTCTGATTCAGGATATATCCAAATAATTTATTATCTGATAAAATGCGAAATTATGAACTTATAAACATCCCTCAGTATTACCCGTTTTCTTTGCGCACTCGACCTTTTTGCGGGTTTTGCATTAAAAAATACTGCTATCATGCCACCAGTGTCGTCTGACCCGGTGGGACTGCAATGCACCACGTGAGAAAAAGCGTCCCAGTGAAAGCGTGACTTAGCACACTCGCTGCCTTTTGTATTCGTCCGGTAACCTCGAGAATTAATTTACGCGGACTCTCCTAAGTGCCGCGATGAAGATTGAGAGCGTCTGGCTCGAACTCCCCCGAGACCGCAAGAGTGTTTTCGCGCCAAGACGCGTCGTGTCGCAAAGGATCTCGAGGGGATTCACCGATCCGTAGTCGAGTAGCGATTTGCATTTCATCCTGCACCGGTGGTGTGAGAAGGGTGCGGGAATCCTGTCGATCGCTGAATTACTTACCTGTCCACGTACACCGTTACGGTGGCATAGCGCGACGTGAACGAAACAGAAGCAAGAATTATCAGCGTCGATTCGCCGATTAACGTGCATTTGATATGCAGAACGAAGCCGATCGGAAAATTACATATACTGTGCAAATGAATGTGAAGCAATGTGCTATGGTCCAAAAATTTCATTAGAATCTGTCAATAACGAAACGAGTTGAAACAACGAATTTCCACAATAAATTACAGAATTTTGGATGTTTTTCATAGATCTGCGCTGAATATTTCTGAATAGTTCTAATTCTGTTTGGTTTCGTCCAATTTTGAAATAAAATAGAAAATTTGAGGAATTCTAACAATTTGAACAAATAATAATCGTGTATGATAAATCAGTTATGTCAAATAAATACTCGAAGGTAATTTCATTGAACAATGTCGATTAAATATAAAATCTAAATGCAAAATTTCCTGAAAACCCGCAAAGGACTGAAATGGTATTATGATCGTCATAAGGGAAACTTTCCTTCCAATGTTCTCTGGGGCTATTTTAGACTTATTTATATTATCTCGAATCTTTAATGTCCAAATATTATAGCTATTATTGTATTTTCTGTGTTCCAGCTCCTATATATTTTTTACTATATATTAAAGAAATTGTCGCAAAAAGAAACCTTTATAAGATTTATATAATTGAAAGAACATATCTCTTGTTACGTTTTTTAAAAATTTCCTCATTCTTAAATTTTCGATGATGTCGATTAAAAAAATTTCTAATCGATATCAATTTCATCCAAATGGAATCAGAAATATTAATTATAAGAAATATAAAATTATATCTCTCTTTCATAAAAGAAAATTGTAAATAAAATTATATTTTGCCATCTCCGTTTAAAAACATTTGCCGTTATATTAAATTAAGTTAACTGATTTACGATAAAGAGATTGTCCCATCGAATTTGATAGGAGTAATTTTCCCAGAGTATGCTCAGAGTTATTAATAGTAATTTCACTGGAGTACGCCTCTGAATTGGAGCAACGGATATTGAAAGTTTCTGATTTGAACAAATCGCGTGGCTTGGAACGTGTAGCCAATGCCTGAAGCAGTCAGGCAAAGTTCGATCGATGCTGCACGCGTCGGCGTTCAGCATCGATCGAACTTTGAAAATTTCCAACTCACGCGTTGTATAAAAGAAAAAAAAGAACGAGAGAAGAAGAACGAGACAAAAAAGAAGGAAAAGAGAACAAATAATGAAAAGAGATAAAGAAGAGAAGAAAGATAACACGAAGGTAGAGTCTACGCAAGCGAAGGCTGATTGCCGCACACACCGTGTCACGTGAGAAAGGATAGTAGACCTCGCTTCCGAGGATTGATAAGAGGAACGCGATATGCCGACTGGCAGCTCAATCTGCCTCTTATTCTGCGATACAATAGGCCGATACCATAACCGGACATATGCCCGTTATCGATCGCAGCGATCGACGAACTTTCGTTTTCTTCAACGGACGGTTCACTCGATCATCGCTCAATCGCGAGGTGAGACTTTGGGTTAACGTCTGCACACGTTTCGTTGCACGACTGCATTTCTCGAACATCAACGATCGTGACTCGATAATATAGGCGATAGAAAGACTGACGATGACTCATTGCTTCGAGAGTAAAAGTTATGCGCACACCTCGCGGCGTCATTCGTGACATATGTATGTGCGCCGCTACGTAAATTAACAGTTAGTTGAGAATGCTAATGTGAATATTAAAATGCTTGAAAATATTTCATTCAATGTACACAGGCGATTTTTGCAAATGTTGCGATCTACATGTCTCTTACTAATTGTTTTACCATATTTATCTAGTTTTATTTTATCTATTGATACTAATAAGTAGCAATAATTTCCTAATTAAACAAATAGTAATAAGAAACATGTGAATCAATTCTTATAGTCGTTGATAAGCAACTAAACATTTTAAAAACATCTTAATACTCACACAGCATTCTAAATAAATTGCTAGTATAATATAAACAATTAACATAACTTTACTCAATACCCAGCATTGCAATTTTTGCTGAGTCCACTATTGACAATGATGGTCATATTCGAAATAGGAAACATCTGAGCATTAATTGAAAATATTTTCAATATTTACATAGTGATGCACCTTTTTACGTTACAATTAAATTATAATTAAATTCGTTGATAAATACACTACAATCTATGATTGAAAATTATATCTTATCGCCTCATAAATATATTACTTACGCAAAATAATGGAGATTCACATTTGCTTATATTTGGTGTAATTACCTATTTATCAACCAATCAATTTATTGCCTATAAGCAGCAAGTAAGCTATAATTAATATATAAAAAAGGAGTATTTAAAAATTCAAGTTTAAATATGTTTATGCTATCAATCATCCAGGCATATTTGATCAAAGGAACCTCGTCTACTCAGAGGCCTGACACTTTGACCATGTCATAGGCGTGTGTATATGCGACCGTCTACATGTCAGTAGCGACTAGACGAATGTATATACATAATTGATATGTACACGGTAATATATGGACGCATATACACATATTGTATGTATGAGACTTCGGCGTTTCACAGAAGACGGAAGCATGGCAAACCGAGAATGCACATCCTCTCTCCTGTGCGCGACTAGAGCTTGCGAGTAAAGTCATGTACAGTATAAAACTGATACTGAAGCCCACTTCGTTGTAGCCCGGAGCGAGCTCTCTTAAGCATACTTATAATATAAAGTGCGATACTACTACAAGCGCGATAACTCACATGCACATATATGTACAATCGTGCATGTATGATTCGCCATCGATACGCGCCTGAATGGCGGAGTGCACGATAATACGGATGAATAAAGTAATCGCGCATGAAAAACACAGAAGGAACAATATCGCGGTTAAAGTGTAGCATTTCTTAAAGTACATCAGAGTTTATAGCTTTACTCAGAAAGACAATGAGAGACGGGATTTAACGAAAGCTGCAGTCTTAAAAGAGTGAAATTATGCACAGATAATTTAAGCGAAAACGATATAACTTTAAAATTGTTTCGTCAGTTTGCGAGAAACAAAGATTGCGCTTTATTAAGATTCTTATTCTAATGAAGTTAGATTTTATTTCATGTCTAAAATAATTTTCTTAGAATAACGTTATCATTATAAAATATAATCTACAGACGCAATGTGTCCTATCAAATAGCAAGACTGTTTCTCACGCTTCATAAAAGTTTACTACATCTGCAATTTTTCCATTATAACGTTTGACTCGAAAAAAAAATATTTAAAAATATATAATAGTATCGTACGAATAAACGGACTGAGAGAAAGCTAACTCTCTTAAATCAAAATATTCCGAGTAATTTGTAATATCAAGTTTACGTAGTAAATACAATCAAAAAAATAAAGAATAAAAAAAAGAAATAAAACGGAAATATCTCAAAGAATTATTTTTAAGTACTTTTTTTTTAATACTTCGCTTTTACCAGTGAAATTTCAACTAGACCGAGAACGGAAAGAATTTAAAAAATTTCATCCCACAACAGTTTCCGCGCACAACAAAGATTCATGGACAAAGAATTGTTTTATATCTTTCAATCTCTATTTAATCAACAAGATAAAGTTTTCCTTTAATTATCAATCGCACCATACCTTTGCGTACCTAATACCTTGCGTACTTATCGCACCATATCGCACCATACCTTTGCGTACCTAATACTTATAAATTTAAGCTATCCGTTCTCTATCATTATATTATTCACTTAATATTATTCATTATATTGTAAACAATTATAATTTAAAAAATAAAGATTCTTCATATATATATATATCATACTTAATTATAATATCATTATATTATAGTTATTGCAATATGACTGAAGAATGGTGAATATAATTCAGAATTCATGGAAACTCGATTGATGATGCACGAGGGGATCGAAAATCATTGAGAGAGAACTGTCCCGAGATAGAGGGAAGCAGAGATGCGTGAGTAATAATTAGCAATGTGACGAATAAATCAGCTATGCGCGCGTGCTGAGAAATGGGTCAAGCCTTATTACCAACGACGTAATCCAGATCAGCCGTGCAGAGGAGCGCTACTCTCGAGAGCCTCTCTTTCCAGACTCACTCAAAATGCAAGCTCGCGAATGTGGGTTCGTGTTAATTAAGTAATTATCAGTTGAGTCAGCATAATCAAGGCCAGCGAAGCTGGTATTAATTATGTGATCAAAGGGCCGCACTGTTGCTGCTTACTTTTATCGTAACTAAAAGAATAATTCCTTCCAGCAGCATCGCAGCGAAGAGTTACGTGCACTCTCATGCGTGGTGTTAAGACTTTCTTCCTGTACATCTTTCACTTGGAAACTATGTCTCCCTTGAGACATATAAAATATCACGTAAAGCGCATCAGGTTTTAGAAGACGAAACACTATTGAAAAATGCGTCAACGTATGATTTTATACAAATCGATGCGACGGTGACGTGCAAAGTTCTCATCCATAAAGAATAGCGACACCGTGAGATTTTTATGGTTCAACATCATAAAAATGTTATAAAACACGGAGGAAATAGTTACCCATCGCGTTTGATCCTATTCAAATGCAAAAATAAAACGGTTGACAAAATTGAATTTCTAACAGTAATCTCATGTAAACGAAAAAAAAAATGATCTGTTACTTTCAAATAGAATTAATTCAGAAAAAAATATGCTTTGTATCTCAAACGCGTTGAAAAAAAATTAATATTTATTCAATAGTATATTGATTGGATTATATATATTAAAAAAATTGAAAATATGCAATTAATACAATACATATAATTATATAGTCTTCACATCCAGAAAATGAAAAGGCAACATTATCCATATTTATTGTCAACTTTATAATTACTAAAAATCACATGTTATAAATGCTGCCGAAGTAATCTATGTATCAATTAAAAATACAATTATCATTAGAATTTTGATGAAAGGTAATATCAAACAATATAGATTTCGATTTATCTCAAGAGAAGAGGAAAAAAATGCAATTCGTATATTTCGAAATATCTTGCACACAGTAAGGATACGTCCGTGTTTCAAGTTTCATCGTGGTCGGCAGAAGTTAGTTAGAGTTTCGATTTTAGTTAAAGTTTCGGGTTTCCCCAAACTAATCCTAAGTCAGGACATGAGTGCTAAGAAGTCGGAGTCGATCGTAAAGTCACTGTTGCGGACAGAGTTAACTATCTCAATTGCGATTGTTAATTTTACTTGTGTTAATTACGTGTATATAATATTATTAAATCCGCGAAATAGATATTTTAAACTTATTAGCATCTTTTGTTTCTTCGTCACAGTAAATTAAATCGTTTTACATTCATTTACAATTACTCATTCATTTAAAATTCAATTCCATTATTTATATTAAACTTAATTGTAACTTGATTGGGAAAACTCTTGGGAAAACTTCTGTAACAATTCCAACAATTTCAAATCGTCACTTTTCGAATCGCGAATCGAACTGACCGAATATAGAAGAAGGGTGGGCATAGAAAGGCCGAAATTAGATTCGGTTTTCCCGAGTGGCTGACTGCTGAAATCACGGGCACCCATATTCGAGAGTTAACACGATTTCAGTGCGAGATATTCGCCGAGCCACGCCGTTCATCACAGACGAGTCGAGTTAACCCCGGGAGTTCCGTACCGAAAATGTATGAAGTCCTCGAGATCTTCCTGTATTTCACGATATATCATTCGCACCGCCATCTTGCCAGAATCGTTCTCAAAACGAGTGAATTCTCTTCGACCGGTCATTCGGTCGACAGATTTCTATTTGAGAATTTGAGAAATTCTAAATTTCTCGCCTGATACGACATTTACAAAATCACTATTAATTTCAAAATTACGGGTATGGCGACCATCATTCTTTCTTTCATCTCCATCTGGTGAGAATGCTAATGCCTGACCCATGAGAAACGAGAAATCGGTAGAAAGATTAAACGATCTCCACTTAATTATACTTCAGCGAATTAACTAATTATCTTTTTCTCTTTGCTCCTGCTTCCGCTGTCTTTGGTTATCATTTCTTCCATTAAACGCTATTCTTCTCCTTTTAATTTAACGGCACAGCTCAAGTGCGTTCGTCTAGCGCTGTTCCTCGATCGATATTGTCCGCTTTTATCGTAACTATAGCAACGGTGGTTCACGAAGAGATCACCTCTCTCTCCTTCGTTCCCTAACTCATTTGTTCTGCGCAAAGATTCGACTTTAATTATAATCTTTGACCTTTTCTTCCATCACGACCTTCGTTCACGTAGCAATTACTTCCGACGGCATAACGATCCTTTTGTCTAATTCGATCAAGTTTTCTCTCATTCGTCTGTTCGATTAAATGGCCACGCCAAACAGTGTCGACCGTGCGAAATTTGGGTCGGTTATTTATATCTTTCGCCTGTCAATCCGTTAAATCAGAAATAGATCGATACGATTTTTCGCGATGTTAAGGTACCGTCGAAGTATCCGTTATAGTTAGCGACAAAATCGAGCGTATCGCCATTGCGACGTTTTGACATTCCATATCCGCTAACTAAAATATCAGAATCTGTCTACGTTAATGAACAGAGACAATAATCCATCAGTCTTCCTATACATTTAATACTATATTTGACAGATTCTCAATCTACGTTTACGTTGGATATATATGTAGGACGAGGTTTACAAAATATATAACAGTTCAGTCACATGTGACATTAAATATAAAAAATCGGAGTGTCATTTATATACTTTCACATGTATAAAGAATATGTAAGTATAAATTAACTGGTAATAAATATTGTCCATATAATAAATGCAATTAAATTCTTTGATGAAATGTACGACGGTATATTATATTGACTTATTACTTATTACTAGTAACTAGTTCATTATTTTTTTGCGAATAATTATAAATATATGTATATTTTGATTTCATATATAAAAAATAAGATGAACATTTTAATTAAAAAATGTACGTTACATTTTTATCAGAATTATATTGAAATCACAAATACAATGCAACCACAAAACTCAGAATATGTCAAACTCCGAATTTAATTAGCTCAGAATTCAGTCTAGTGTGTTAAAAGTCGTCCGCTAAAAGTTCTCGACACTTTTAATTTAAATTCAGTTCATATCTGAAGTAGAGAAGGGAGGAAAAGCAGTGGTCGGCGGCATCTCGAATAACATCATACAAACCGTGTCTCATTAATTAAATTCCTCCCAAGAAGTTTTCCATCGCGTACGCGATAGATACCACGAGCCAACATCTCGATGGTTCATTAGATGCGAATCGACGAGATCGAAAATAGTTTCGTGCACAATTTGCCATTTTCCTCGTTGGCACTTATATAAAATAGAAAGTTTTTGACTGAGAGTTTTTAGGTCGTCTTAAGCCTATCATATAACAGTATTTATTTGTAAAAAACTAACTAAAAGTTTCAAAGTATCGATTATCTCGGTGTTACATGTATTTTTGGTAAGTATATTCCAATTGCTTGTAATAAAATGCGTATACTAACAGAAACACATGTTAATATAAAAATAAAAATAAGTTTGCTCCAAGAATAAATAAAATATAAGTCTACATGAGCCTCCGCGGTTGTTGATGCATAAATAATACATCCATAGGGCGAGTTGTATCTCGCTTTATAGATTTATTATTTATGCATCAATAACCGTGGAGGCTCATATAGACTTATATTTTATTTATCCTTGGAGCAAACCTTTTTTTATCAATATATATTGTACGTATTTCATATCTATTGAGAATGCAGTCGCGGAGTGTATATGTGTATTTCAAAACCAGAAGTGTCAAAGAGTTTTTAAATTCTTCTATATCCAGTGGTTTTTAAGAGAAGAGAATGCATTGCATAACACTGAACGTCTCGTAGCGGATGTATAATATCAGACACGAGATCGGAGAACAGTGTGTTGTAGTATGCACAATACTACATGTGAGCACGGTACGCTGGCTAAAGTCAAAAGTGTAAAAGTATGTGCTTTCCAGCCGATTTCACCCTTTCGCTTTTATCTGCAACGAGAAGCTACGTACAAGATTCGCGACGCGTTTTAACCTGCAGCCAACGGTGCATTTACGTGGTCAGAGCACGCGAGTGGGTAAAGCTCTCTGGAGAATGGAATCTTGAATTAAACTAAATCCAATTTAGATCAGAGGTAGTAATTGTGTTATATCTATAATCTCTTTAGAATCTGTAGACATCGTAATTGGAGCGTGTCTAAAGAATCAACTCCCTTCTATTCTTTTTCTTTCATTACTTGATCGAACAAAAATTGGCAGAATTAAATGACTAGCAGAAAGAACTTCAAAGATAAATGTTCAAGTTGTTCGAGATTATCTCAATTATTGCAATTATATTCTTGAAAATACAAAGGCATTATAATAAATCCTACGAATATGATTGCATTGCCTAAATTAATCAACAATGTGTATTTGTATATTATAAGACATACTAATCATAAAGTAAAGAATAGTTCTTAATGTTTATCTTCGAAAATAAAATGCAAGTATTAAAATACAGTTTAATATCAAAAAGAAAAATTTCACTAATAAAGAAAGCACATATTCAATACTGTTAACCACGTCCGCATAATTATGTCACGTGAGAATGTAATTAGAGTTTCGCGTTTGATCGTAAACCGCGCAACCGACAATCATGGGCAGCGAATTGCGATCAGCTACATTTCACCATCAAAGCTATTCAAGTCTAGTGCGGGCATTAATTTCTAATTAACACCTGATCGATACAGAACACGGAAGACACATACACAGCATATTCTATACGAACATGTGGTCCCCGACAACGACAGTATCCGCGAATACATCACACCAATAACATGCATGATAAGTGCGTTTTCGTCTGACGTTACAAATACGCATTAGCCGGAAGCGCACATATCGTCGAAGTATACCTGACGCATTTCAGCTCGCAGTTGTCCATATTATACGTTAAGATTCACTTTGACGCGATAAAAGAAAGATACGGATGTACTTTTGAAAACTGACGTAAATACTAATTAACATCAATCCAATAGCATGGCTCTTTCAGAGTCAAGAGTTTCCGCATGAAGAACAGAGAAGTAGCAGTATGAAGAAGTGCAAGAAAAATGCGAGACATAAAATGCGCTTGCAGGCCTTGGTCCCTTTATACCATAAGAGATGTGTACATATTTCGTGTGTATGTGTGTGTGTGTGTGTGTGTGTGTGTGTGTGTTTGTTGTGCATCTATGTGTTTGCCTGTATCTGCGTCTGTCAGTGAAAAAGTACACTTAAAACGCCGGACGTCGCAACGACAAATTCTCGCTTTCAGGATTTTAAAAATGCCACTCGTTCCAGCGTACTTGAGCCTGATTCTCGGCATGCGTTCCTGACATCGCAACTGGTTCGCCAAATATCTACAGGTTGTTCGCCGCAGCACGTACATTGTTCGGGATAAGCGTACCGATTTCGTTAGCAGTGGTTTGGATCGTCGCCAAAACGTTTACGCAAGCGAATAGAATGGAAGTTGCAACATTTTTGGACGTAAATTTGAATGTAATTCAGTTCGCGATTATAATGAAGTTTATACATATCCAAGATAGAAATAAATGCATCAACTTATTGTAATTTTCAAAAAATCATTTATATATTTGTTTGAATTTTGCATCCTATTCAAATACTGATACAAATGATTGTAAATAGTTCCTTCCTCTATCTTTAAATAAATTGAGCTTTGCAGCTAAGAGTAGAGCAATAAAATCTTTGTACTGAATTATTTTATAAAATTTTATTTTAATATAATATATATAGAACTTTAATTTAATCGTTAATTATATAGTAAGTTAAGTTAATCAAATTTTTACCCAGATAAAGTAAATTCAAATTTGTCGACATGCAATTATGAGAAAATCTGTGATATCTGTAACAACTCGTCTCTTTCTCTCTCTCTCTCTCTCTCTCTCTCTCTCTCTCTCTCTCTCTCTCTCTCTCTCTCTCTCTCCCCTCCCCCCCCCTCTCTCTCGAAATTCAGGTACCATTCCCTTACTTCTTCCCTAAAAGTGAAATAACTCAAAAAATCAATCAAAAAACAGGAAAATTATTTTTCAATTTGACAGAAAACCTTTAATTAATAAAAAAAATAATATCGGCAAAAGAATATATTTTTAATCTGTGTAGAGCAAGAGTCTATTTTTAAAATCTTCTAGCTTTTCCTGAGTAAAATTTGTTATAATTCATTATTTTATTGCATTTTTGCCTCAAAATATGACACTATTTCAGCGCCATTATACATAGTGACTTTCCTATAAAGCCTTTCTGGTAAAGGTTAACATGATCAAATGCCATTTTCATCGTTTTCGTTTCACAATCCTTAAAAAGAATCACTCTTTGTTGTAGTGATTTTCACAATTTTTTTAAACCGTCTTTTTTAAAAGTTGTAACAAAAATTAATTTACTTTTGATAACAAATAGAGTAATGTTCACCTAACTAATTCATGATAATAATTTTAAAAATCACGTTTTTTAAATTATGTCATTTTTGAAGTAAAGGAGGATATAGAGCATTATATTACGGCTAAATCGGTGTTCTTTATTTTATAGTGAATATATTGGAAAATAATGTTGTGATATACAAAGTAAGCAAGCGAATGCTTTTCTTCCTTTATCATTCATGACACGAGACGTGTATAAGATATGAGTATGTGTGCGTGATATAATATACGGTAAGGTGGTTTACACGCCCTCTAATGGGACAGGGAGAGTCAACCGATCAAGCACTCTCAGGAAATGTCGACGGTAAGCAATTTCCCAACATCGTGTGCGCCGATATATCACTTGTACCAAGCTAACATTGTCGAGCTAATCAAACTTTGCAAGAACAAATAATTACTATCTTTCCTGTCTAGCGTAAATTAACGTGGGTGCAATCTGTCCTCCATATAAATATGTTCTGTCTTTATGCTTTAAATTATTTTGCATACAAGCCGGAGAATACGGCAAGCATATAAATATTAAATAATTTAACTTTATATTACTTTATGTTAATTAAATTAATGGAAAATATTTCATGAAATGAAATCCCACATATATGGATTACAGAGAATTATGTGTTTAAATTGTGAAAAAATATCCTTTAATTTGCACGCTATTCAAGAATCCTGTTTTATAATAAAAGAAAAATATATGTTATAGACTCAGTATCATTCCTGAGATGTTTACTAAACGCGAAAATAATATCAGGAAAATAAACTCGCTTCTCAATGCGTGTTCGAATAACAACTGGCACGGAGCGCGAATGAGAAACGAAGGCAAAGCTACTTTCTCGCCGTGCGGATGCTGCGCACGGTACGATCTAATAGACGTTACGCTCGATCCGGTCTTAATTCGATAAAATTGATAGCCAGTCGCCGCTTCTCTCCATCCTGGCTGCGAGCGAGCACGGCGAGAAAAAAGGGAGTATAGCGGAAAAGAAGAAGTGTACGAGATGTTCCATACTGGATCGCCCTTGTGCAAGGACAGCACGCGGCGGCGTGTTCAGGTTAATTCCAGTACATTTTTTTCCCTCTTATATGATATTCCTATGGCATACCCGGCATTCCTATCTGTATCCACCTATTCCTATTAGGGATGTAAATGCGGTAATTTCGCAAGGTAATTACTAGAGGGTCGGCATGAAAGTAATGCCTTTGAACGGAGAGGGCTACCAGCGTGGAGTGCTTGCTGCCCACTGTGTTACCCTGAAATTACCCTATTGGACGACGCCTGAAAGCGCCTCGGCGTTTTCTGAATTAACGTTTCTGAATTAACGTTTCAGACCTGGCCGTACAGCCTGATTATTAGAGTCGTCATGAGAGCGCCAAGAGATATTCCTCTTCTTTCTCGTTTGATCGGACGTCAAGAAGTCCGCAATTAAGCAGCTCGTCCCGACATCTCGTGAGCGACGTTGCCCTTTGAAATTGATAAATCCTCGGCGCATCGTGTCCCTTAACCATATGAGAATAAATTTTCATGAAGCTTATCGCGTATTATTCCCACCATAAATGCCGCTCAAAACCTACCATCTGCGTTTCATAAACAGTGGAATCTCGACACACGTAATTGAAACTCAACCGTAAGCAGATTAGATAATGAAGGCACAATCGTGACTCTGAGATTAAAGTGAGATGAGCACATAACTACGTCGAGAACAAGGATAACGATGAAAGAGGAAACTGGTGCTCTACGAAGAGATGATATTCACATCATAATAATGAAATAATTAGTTACTATGATATAATATAATCTTGCCGAGAGATCACAAGGAATATTTATAAGAAATAATAATTATTCTCCAGTAATTAATTCCGTTGCGAAATATTTATGAATCAAAAAACCATGTTTTGCATTTCAAAATTGTTTTATTACTGAGCATGTCAAATTAAATTGCAATTATTAAAGAACATGAAAATGATTTATATGTTTTAAGATCACAACATTCAATTATCGATCTGAAATAAAATAGTGATATTGAGTATTTAAAAAACAATTCAATATTGTTTAAGTGAATAATTACAGTTATCTCTGACATTATAGATTATTAAATAGAACATCATCAAGTAGTTAATTCAGTCTGAAAGGATTTCAATGTCGTGTTCGTCCACGAAGGATGCTATAACTTCCGGAAAGGAAGACTCGATCGAATTAACTGAAGTACAGCAATTAAAGTGTCTCCCCTTTTCTCTCTCTTGGTTATTCGATTTACGAAGCATCGGACTCGGTCGACAGCGTCGCTTGTTACTCATTAGTCAAGATTAAGACAAGACGGGTACCGTGTAATGAGGAGCACGAAGATGCCGCGGAAGACGGAAAGTACGAACGATTACGTCTCTCTTTAGAGAAGATTGGAGCCGCATTGGAGGAAGTATGACGGTTCACCGATGTCAGACAACCAGGAAACCGCCGACAGACACCGACGGCGAATCAATAGAAATGGCGGCACACAGGAAAGGAAACCCCACTGCACCGCCACGAAATTGAGTCTACTATCGCCTTGGCCAGGTACTCACCGACATCATCGATATTCGTTTAACGCGTCGTTTCCTTGCTGGCGGGGCGACAAACAATGGCGAGAAATATAAAATTTAGAAAGTATAGAGGAAAGTGTATCGTCTCCTGAGAAAGAACGATGAAAAGAAAGATAAAATCGGAGAAAAGAATCTTAAACAGCCATTCTGTCGCGCTTCTCTGGCAAAAGTCTCGAGTCTCTTTTCCTCAATGAAGTAATGCATTTTTCATGGCCAGATGATAATCTGGCATTAATACCTCTTACCACCCTGGAATTATAAGGCTCGAAATTTTCATCACTTTACTTAAACCATGTAAATAAATTATAGAACTAATCGTTACACTGCGGTACAAGGGTCTTTACATAATAATAATCTAGATAGG
>NW_017259192.1:4443141-4472391 GCF_001594045.1 Atta colombica | reverse complement strand
CACACACACACACACACACACACACACACACACACACACCCACACACACACACACACACACATACACACCACATATATATATATATATATATCGATTCTTATGGATAACATAAATGTAGATAATGTTGTACATATCTAATATTAATATGTGTCAACTAAAAAAATACATAGTAAAAATGTGAGTTGTTTTGTTAATAAGATAGATCGACGCTTACTGAAATTCTTCTGAAATAAACCAACCCTTTCTATTATAACTTTCGATTACAACTATAAAATAGATACTAGTAGTATTTATTATAATATTAGCGGACTGTTTTGTGTGACAACTCTGAACAAATTTCAGTCTGATCGGAATGCCAATAACGCGGGTAGTATATGATAAGCATGTTGCTATAAAATTCTTACACTGTTAAAAATAAAATGTTAATTTAAACTTGAAAATGTATAGTGGACTTTCTGAGATATTCAAAAATTAACATTTTTTTGTTTCAGAAAGTACACTATACGCCTTCAAGACAAAATTAACATTTTATTTTTAACAATGTAAAAAATATGTTTCTTTCTATTTTTGAAATAAATATTAAATTATCTATGCCAAAACGATTTAGCACATTGCACTCTTATATTACAATTTGCTGTCTTAGAAAGGAAATAACTAGATATATTTTTTCAATGAAAATTTCAAAAAAAGATAATGAATATTATAAATAAAAAAATTTACATTCTATCGAGATAGACTTTATCCATAATATTATAACAATCTTCTGCAAGTTTTATGTCGCGTAAAACGCAGGATTAATATGATATATCCATAAAAAGATATATTGAACGATCGGCAGACACGAGTCGCGGATACCGCAATGGCTGGGACTCGCAGGAAAAACCACATTTCGTTAAGATCGACAGATGTTATTACGTGCTCTCGAAACAGAGCACTTGAGAATAAACATCAGATGGTCGGCTCTCGCACCTCTCAGCCTGAATAACCTACAGACTGGTTACAGCTCGAATCCCTCAGAGACCGCGTGTTGTTTCCCGCGTGAGTTTACGCGCCATTGGCCACCAATCTTCGGAATGAAACTGCCGCCGTTCAGTAGATTCCCGGCAAGGCCTGTTTCACGAATGGTGCGCGAAAAAGCGAGCAAGAACGACAGGGGGAAACGTGAGCGAAGGATCCGGTCGATTGGACGGAACAACGAATGGCTCGCGCGCGAGACGGCAGCTATGATTTCTCGAACGCGTCGAATAATCACGTCTAACACACCCGACGATACGCAAGCGATACTCCGGTTCACGTATGCTCGCGCGCGAATATATTACACATTGTATTCCTCCGATAAACCGCAACGCTGTAAACGGCGATTACTGCAAGGCTGAACGCTTGCGCGCGAGCGGCAACTTGTACAACGATGTCGAGGAACGACGCATCGAGGATGTAATGGAATTGTGTGGCTGGTACAGTGTTAGACTATCGGTTCAATCTCTCTTCTCGCTCCATGCTTCCTCGCGAACCAGCAAGCGTCTTCGCCGAATCTTGTCACGTGATCTAACGTGAATACGCGGTGTAATTGCATCGAGGAGAGAACTTATCTTGAATATACTGAAACCACGACGATAGCTCGCATGGAAACGACGGGAGACTTATCGAAATTCTCATACGGTATTATTAACGTTCGCTCAACGATCAGTTACTTATGTGTCTCTAGAAACGTACCATGACGAATCGATTAGACGTCGATGACTTCTATGAATCGTTTTGCAAGAGAAATGCTTACGATAAGACCGAGCCAGCTGATTCGGTCATATACACACGGCACAAATCAAAGTACCGTTGAGTCTCATCTAGAGTTGCGAGAACTGGTTGCGCGAAGCAGAAGCTTCTCTCTCGTCCGTCGATTCCCGTCGACTTCGCCGACAATCATCGCTGGTTGCTCCCAGCGTTTAATCATGTTACATCAGTGCGACACTCTGACAATCCTATCAAAGTAACGAGGTGCGCAGGTCGGGACATACGTACGGCGTGGGATTCAAAGTTTCATCGCGATCGATCATCCCTGATTACTCCTCCATACACGACCGCGCGCGCGTATGCCGCCGACTATCGACAAACCATGTACTTAAGTTCTTACATACGAGAGCCCGGCTTCGGGCGTAGATCAAAGGAAATAGCGTACATTAAAAGTGATCAAGCATTTACTGTCATATGCTAAACTTTGATCGTCACATTTGATACGCATCATGTAACCAAAGTTTCTATTATATTATATAACGTACTATTTCTCGCGATCAAAATTTCAAACTGACCATTTATACCTGTTACAATCCTGTAGCAAGTATAAATAATGGAAGGTTTAAAAAGTAACTTGAAAGATTTAGTGATTGCATATAATTGTAAAGTAATTAATGAACGTATTTTCAGAGAAAAACTAATAAAAGATTAACGAACAATAAATAAAAATCAATTTATAAATGTATACGATCATCTGTCTAATCCTTGAGCTTATCAATTGTTTTAATCTATTTAGTTAATCTGTCATGATTCGATTCGCAACATGAGAATCATAGTGACGTAAAAAATAAATATTATCTCGAATAGTCTATATAATGTCACAGAAATCACCTAAAAATTATCAAAATGATTGTCAATTACTGAAAATTACTAAAATATGAGATTAAATATTCAATATACAATATTATTCAATATACAATATACAATATTAAACATTGTAAACTGGAATAATCAACTAGTCTCTCGCATGGCGATTCTCAATAATATTATATATTTCCAGAACAGAAGAATTATGGAAAAATAGTTGAAGAAAGTCAATGTGACAACGGTGAGAGAAGAGTAAAAGAGCAACAAACTTTAGACAGTGGGGTTAAAAAGACGGATCGCCTTTCAAAATATACATAGATATTATGCATGAACAGGAGTAACGATCCGCGGTAAAGTTCATGAAGCAATTCGGTCCTGACTGACTTTTTGTGCATTGCCATTAGCTTTACGATCGCGCCAACGTAGCAGATTTACATGAGCTGCACGGTAATAGATCGCGAGGGAAGAAGGTGACGATAAATTTCATATTCTACAGCCGGTAGATTCACGGGCTGTCTCGCCAACGGAACAGACCTGTAATTTAATGCATGTTTTGCGAGACATCCCTTTATGCACTTCCTGGGACACGTCCGTACAGCCAATCAGGTTTTCAGAGAGACGAGAGACGAGCGCGTCTCATTACTGCAGTTGTTAGACCATTTGTTCCATCTTAATGTAACTTCTTTTTATACTTCGCGCAATACAGTATGAAAGCTTGATTGAGTACATAGGTACGTTTATGGTCTAACACCCGGTTGATTAAAAGAGCAAATTATTGCAAATAGATATAAAAAATACATGTGGCGTTTCAATGTGCTGTTTTCAATTTTTTTAAATTATTTTCTGTGAAATTATTAATTCCAAAAAACAATTATAAGCCAAAATTAGACTAATAAAAATAAATCAATTAATAGAAATAATCCTATTTTCGGTCAAAGCGAATCATACTTAATATTCCAAATTAGATCGTTCATTTTAATATTAATGCTAACAAGCATCTTAAAAATCTGTAAATAATTTATTACGAAAAACATTCTGGCGAAGATAATAGTTTTCACAATAAATTATTACAAGTTCTTAAGATGCTTTCTACCATCATTATAATATTAAAATCGACAACTCAACTCTATTTTGAGATATTAATTTCAGCTTCAGTTTGCGACTACGCTTCAAAGCCAACAAGCCACGCAGTTTTATAAAACTGAAATAATATATTTGCGAAGAATTGCATTTAGTGTTATTAACACTAAGATTCACTTTAACCAAATAGGATTCTTTCTATTAATTGATTAATTTAAAGAACATAAAAATTATTTATAAAAAAAAATTTTTTTAATTAGTCAAAGCTTTTTTTGTGGACATTGTTATTTTATAAATGTAATTTTCCATAAATATAAATAATAAATAATTATCTTCTTTATATTTTTTATCTAACTTGTCAATAATCTGATAAGAGTACTTGAAAATAAAAAATATATTTGTAAAAAAAAAAATAGACACGTCAGCAGTGGTCCATGACATTTTATTTATGACTTTTCGCGTAATTTCGAACTACACTACCTATATTCGTAATCTGCGGAATTTAAAAAAAAAAATTTGCAAACTCAGCGTTGTCAGATGAATTTTCGATATTTCGTTCGAGTATCGGACGCGGAACGTCCTATCTCTTTGTGAGAGGGATGGAACCGCTATATTCGGCTTTTCATGAGTATTCATAGAACCGTGGTATAATTACGAGTCAATACATTTGAATAATAATCGAAACTCGGGAATTTGAAGCCTTTTAAACAGTTATCGATATTAACTTAGATGAAACGAAACAAGCGATATATTTATTTTGCACAATAAACGAAATAAAAGAATAACATAATACTATAATATAATACTTAAAAATTTCTTTTTCCTAATAAATGATTTCTACGTTTACTATATCACTTATTATTCTTTGACATATTCAGCAAATACTAAAAATACGTCTCTTTTATCCGCTAAATATCACAAACGCGATCGTTGTATTTTATATTTGAATTCCTTCGCATTTTATAGAAATTTTTTTATAAATTTCTACTTAAAAGTTTTCTGCAAATATTCTGATAAAAATGCAGAAGTCAATTTCATTGTTAGGCCGCAATCAATTTTTATAATATTGGACTTGTCCTTTCTTTCGTTCATCACGCAAACGTTCATCTTTTTATGTATGCGGCAATTATGTAACAGAAGAATTATGTAACTGAAGAGTCACAAGACAAAACGAGATCCTACGGTTCAATTGAACATCGTAATTTTATATCATGACGTTATTCGAACGTTATACATTTACGCAAAAATAAAAAAGACCATGTCATATCATAAGGATATGAATCTTATAAATTAGATATCCTTTAGTTATTTAAGTTTTTGGAAGTGCGTTAAAAGCACATATAGATAAAACAATGGATGCAAAAACTTACCTTTAGGCGAAGATCACTGACGGTCCAAACGCGGCTCGCATAATCGTTGGATGCTCCAAGAATAAGAGTGCCTGTTGAATCAAAGTCCACCGACATCACACCGGCATTACTGCCAACGAGGATACCCTTGTTTTCCGATGTATCTGCAACAGAATATTCACGGACATGTCATCATACTGCTACATAACGATGTTTGAATTTAATTCTTCGCATTTACGTGCCCACATCAATTACTTTGTTCCTATTGCACGACCGTTTCATTCTATATCTGCCTCTCTTTCTCCTCTTGGTCTATACCGCGCGTTAGTCTCTGAATATGACTAATTAAATTTATGCCCTGACGGCTTAATTGGTAGCGAGCAAACCGCGCTGCAATCCAAAGGGAGCAAGTTATAAGCATCTCAAAGCAGGCAGAGAGAGAGAGAGAGAGAGAGAGAGAGAGAGAGAGAGAGAGAGTGTGTGTGTGTGTGTGTGTGTGTGTGAGAGAGAGAGAGAGAGAAAATGTAAAGATAGAAGCAGAGGAGAGCAATGAAGAAGCGCAGAACAAAGCCGAGAAATGGAGAATGCGTGTAGATCTAGAATAACAGACCTCGAGCTAAGCGGACCCGCACAATAAGGACGAATGTTTCATCTAATTTGTAAGAGGAGACGGAGAGAGAGGATTACATTCGAGAGCGTTATAGCATGTACGATCGCAGCTATGTTACAATACAATGAAACGATTTCGAAGTGATGGGGCAGCTTTTACTATACGTTGCAAAAGTGAACTATAACGACGCGCAAAGTAACCTGTTGATTCGTTAATATACTTCATTAAGTGGATCGCAGAGAATTTCTCAAGAAAAAGTGATATCGCGGCCATCCGTGAAAGAAGAGACGCGGCGAGATGCCGACGGAAATTAGGTTCCAAATAGAACATTGGAAGAGCAAAAAAAGTCTTTTACCTTTGATCAATAAATAAATAGCATCATCCTCAAATAATATCATCCTCTTGCTTCAAAAGAAATATAGCTCAAAGATTATGTTTCTCAGGAAAAGGAAAAACTAATTTAATAAAAAATTTGACTAATCAAATAATGTCTGTAGAAAGAATATATTCTTAAAATGATCAAATATCATTTTTAATATTTCACAATCCTTAAAAACCATCCTTTTTTAGTTATAATGATTTTTAAAAACTCTTTTCAAATTGATAAGCTTTTGACAATTTTTATAAAATTAATTAATAATAGAGTAATGTTAACTTCATTTATTTACTCATTCATAATAATTAAAAAATCAGATTTTTTAGCTGTATATTTTAGCTTTTGAATAAAGGAACAATATGTAATGTATATTAATACCTTTGTCCGTCAGATATGTCAAACATATATATCACATAAATCCATCAGAGAAAAGATCATGAGAATTTAATTACATATCAGTCTTTCAGAAATCACTTTCGTCATTATTCGAAATAGTCGAGTTTATAAGCAAAAAAACCTTAATTCAAACGGAACCTTAATGGATATATTACATGTACCGGATGTTAATAAACGACAAAATTGTGACGAGAACCTGCATAATGCAGATGAACGAATTTGCTTTGAAAAGCAAATCTAAGGAGCTCTGTACAATCAAAGGAATAAGGAACAAAGAATAGAGAACGAGATTAAGATTCGATTAAGTATTTTAAATAAAGTAAAAATTACGAAAGTAAATTCAATAGATAATTAATCAATAAAATTATAAATATTCTAGAAAATTCGCTTTTATAATTTTCACCTCGTTTAAAATACACAATCGATCCCCTGTTTTTTATTCTGTTTTCTCTTCTTTTTATTATGCTCTATCACTTAAAATCCGTATCACGCTACGCATTGGAGATTGAGGATTGCGAATTACAGATTAGAATTCTACCAGTCAAATAATTTTAATTTTGAACTTTTTTTGATTAGCTGAATTTTAAAGCTCATTCTACAATTGTATAACCATTAAAATGATTAAGATTGTAAGAATTGATCAATTACAGTCAAATATGAGGATATTTGATTGTGAGTGGCCAATTCTTACAACTACAATCAGCCATTATCAGACTAGGATTGAAATTGAGACTGAAATTTAACCAATCAGAAGAAAAAACCTAATCTCAAGTTTAGTGAATTTTGCTTTGAGTGGTTAAATTTCAATTCAATTTTAATCTCTAGTTTGATTACGGCTTTACAATTGTAGACTGGGCTTTATCTTCAATTCGCAATCCTCAATCTCCAATAAAGTGTGACATGAATTTAAGTTATTTTGCCAATCGTAATGGAAATCTCTAGATATTAAGAAACCCTCTCTACTCTTTATACTTCTAGATGCTTTTCATTTAATAAATCGACATAAACATTATTATCTTTCTTGGCATTTAATAATAACAAAGGTAAAACGATATTTGCATCGACTTTGTGTCACCAAATAAAAAAACATCTTTTCTTTCCCATTATTAAGTTTGTTCGTGTCTATGCTCCAGCATGCTCCAACATGCTCCAACTCATTAGAGTGAATAGAAGCTATGGTAGGACATATTGAAGCATATTGAAATATACGAACAAATTATCTATTGTTTCTGCTTTTCGCTTTCTTTCTTTTTCTAAGTATACTAAAGAAAAAGTTGTTTATTTGACTAAATTAATTTAATACGTCTTGATTTGTTTCAATAAAGAATGTATGTATATAAAAAAAATATAAGTATTCCATATTATATTTGATTTAGACTCGATTGCACCAACATTACTTTGACTTTAAGCAAGACTTAAAACTCTCTCTGTCTCGTTTTAAAGCGAAAGAGAGACAGAGATGAAAATTTTAAGCCTCGCTTAAGATCAAAGTAACGTTGGTCGGGCTTTAAATACATACAACTAACTAAAGAAATAAAGACAAAGATAAAGAATTAAATTAATTAATTTAGTCGAAGAAATAATTCTTTTCAATGCAAGATTCAGTGCAAGATCTTCCGACATTATCTTGTTTGCTAAAATAATATTGTCGCATATAAACTGTAGATAATTAGATCATACTCACACAACACAATTGTCCAAAAAATATCTTAAGAATGTCCTTCAAAGAATTGTGTTAAGTGAATAAATTACATAATTGCGCTATTATGGCCCCTATTTTATAACAATAATAATGGCTGTGTTCGCTTTAACACTTACAGCTTGTGAACATCATTTATCCTTAATATTTAATAAATAAAAATGAAATGAAACTTAAAGCGTTGTGAGCGCCAAAGTGAACACAGCCGATATCATTACATTGTCGCGCATTAAATTGTTACGCAGGTCTCATGGTGTAAAAAAAGCAGCGAAACGACAATATGGCGATCGTTACTGTTCAGAAAGTTGTTAAGAGTTACAGAATTACGAGAATAGAGTCAATATACCTGAGGTCTATATTTGGTGCAAGTACGCAGCGAATTGCGTTCTCGTAAATTCGCGAACATTTTCGTCTTCTGTTCGTAAAAATTGATCCAATTCGATAGAATTGTCCATTCTTAATGACCATATGAAGAAAGATGCATCAGAGGTTCATAATTGCGAACGCGGGAATAAGAAAAAGGAGGAAAATGTAGAAAATGTCTCGCGAAGGCATCGTTTGAATGAGCGCGAAGGAATACTCGCCATGTTTACTAAATGCCGCCACGCTGCCGTGTCATCGCGCGCCGGCGGGAATTTGAATAATAAAACGGTAGATAAATTCTTGGCGGGACGTCATCCCACCATTCACAATGCTCAAACGCGATTGTTATGCATTCAGAATGTCGTTTATTTGCGTGAATGCTCCGACTAATCGTAATCTTTTCTCCACACGCATTTTAAACATCTTAAATTGTGACTTATACTCTTCTCACCGCGATGATCGGCAATGTTCGCGACAATCCTTCAACGAGTTTTTCTATTTATAATTTTGATCTTAGTATGTTTCGTTTCGGTTGATCTCTAATTTCTCCGATTTGCATATAAAATATTAAAGTCTTGTGTCCACGATGCTAGAAATCGATTCGAGATCTCGTACAGAATTAACAAATCACATTTGATACGAGATATCAGAACAATTTTTAGTCGTGGACACAAGACTTTAATATTTTATATGCAAATCGGAGAAATTAGAGATCAACCGAAACGAAACATACTAAGATCAAAATTACATAATTGGTTGAATTCTCAAATGAATGCTTTATTTGAAGGAAGTTATAAAATTCTTTAATTAAATAGATAAATTTAATTAAATAAAATTTTCAAAACATGCACGCTTAATTATTACGCTAAATACACGCTAAAGTTTCATAAAAATAGATAAAATATTATTTTTCTTCTTACATTCAAAATTTAGAATGATTAATATTAAAAAATTACAATAATAAATCATTCATCATTTTAGTATTAAATCACTTCTTATTTAATTATTAAATATAATAAATAACATCATTCCCTTATTTTAAAAGACGCAATTAAAAAAAATGTGATTTTCAAGTTATTACCATGAGTTAAGTAAAGATTACCTTATCAATCATCAAAAGTGAATTAACTTAATTTCAAAAAAACTGTTACAACTCAAAAAGAATAGTTTTAAAGAAAATGTCACAACACAAAAAGGATAATTTTTAAGGATTGTAAAATGAAAATGACAAAAATGACATTTGACTATGTTAAGAATATATTTTCTTTGCCAATATTATTTTATACTATATTAATAAATAATTTTTTGTTAGAATAAAAAAGAGAGAGAGAGTTTTCTCCTTTTTTGACAAATATGATTTTTTCAGTTGTTATTTTTAAAGCAGGAGAGCGACATGTGACAGCACAAAAAAAGGAATTTCTAGAGAATAATTCTTAATTTCAATCTGAATTAGATTTCAACTTTTTTAAAAAGATGAATAAATTTTATTATTATTGAAATTTTAATATTATTGAAAAAATATATCATAATTATTCTGTTATTTACCTTTATTAATGCTCCAAAGCTTCACCTTCCTGTCAGTACCTCCAGTAGCCAATATTCTATCAGTAGGCGACCATTTAACAGCGAATACTTCCCCCTCATGGGCACTCTGTAAGATTTATAAGCACTTATATAAGATTGCTAGACATCTTTCCATGCATTTAATTTATTGCATAAATATTACAACAAAGATTTGATCGCATGAATATCACAAGATATAAATTAAAAATATCCAACAGTATATCAATTATACATTACTTGTAATTATTAAAAATATCTCGTTTTTATATTCACACACAAACAATTTCATTAACTAATAATTAAAACGTGATAATATCTGATTATTAAATTAAAAATAGCAAACACAATGATTTTACCTTATATGCTAAAAAAAAATTTTTAGCAGGAAGCGAATATTTTACAAATATAAAAAGAAATTCAATACTTATTATAAATTTTCTTTAAATTACACTTTAAACATTACTATAAAGCATTTTAAACATATAATATATTATAAATAAAACAAAATAAATGACAAAACTTTTTTGTTCAAACCTTGTTAGTGAACTGTTTTGTAATAAAGCTTGCAAAATATATCCCGTTAATTTATACAATTAATGCCTCTTCTATTTTTCAAATTTAACAGTTTACGAAAGCAATAATTATTTAGTATACAGTATATTCTGTATACCATACTGCATGCATATTGTATATCAAAATATATGATCCAAAGAAAAAAATAAATTATAAAAATTGTAATATATTTTTTAAGAATATAAAGAACCATACATAATTATAAAATAAAACATTATTAAATAAAAAAAAATACTAAATCATATTTATGAAAGCTAATAATTAAGACGAGGAAGATGGAAAGAATAAGACTCAGGATTTGGAGATTATTGAATGACTTAATAAAAGCATCTCGTGATATTTTAAAAATACTTGTACTTAATCTAATTTCGATAAAAATTATAATATTATGCACTTTCAATCACATACATATTACAGTCCGCGAATATTGCTTTTCGTAAATATATCCAAAGACAATGCTGCTCTGGTATTACATCTTAAGCCAAATATGTGTGTGTGCGTGCGTGCGTGCGTGCGTGCGTGCGTGCGTGCGTGCGTGCGTGTGTATGTGTGTGTGTGTGTATATGTGTGTGTACTATCCAAACTAAAAATCTATAGCTCATGTAATGTATACTATAGATTTATAATATTGGCAGTATATATTTAAATACGGCCTTAATACAGTGTAGTAATGTATGTGTTATGATAATGAATATTATCAAGTAAAAAACATACAACTCATAATAATATAGATAAACAGAAAAATAATTTTAATACATGTACTTAATTCTTTATTATTATATATTAATATAACTGTACAAATAAAATGACGTACTCTTATTTCAGCACGTCTCAGTGATTACTAAATAAATTAATAGATTATTTATCAATTGATAGAAGAGTACATTCATTTTTCAAAATTCTACATAAAAGTGTTCTTCTGTTGTTGAGAAAAGAAATTAGTCATTTTTTAATTTAATTAAATATAATGTTAAATAAATTAACTAAAGAACATGGTTGATATGTTGAATACACATTGCAAAGTATGTATAATACACAGCCGTTCATGTAACGTCACAACCACAGCATGTAATTTACACCACTTTTTAAGATGTAACTGGCTGTAAAAGAGAAACAAATAACCTAATATTTAAGAAAGATCATGTATTAAAAAATAAATCTAGAAAGAAATATTTGTCTATTTGTTTTGTGTAATTAAAGTAAAAATAAAGACATGTGAAAAATTGAACAATATAATTTAATATAAAATTTTAATATAAAATATAAAATATATATTCAATATAAATCCATTCGTAATACACAAAGCATGCACACCGTGTTTTAATGTTATTAAATATATAGGAATGTCAGATACGGATTGGTGTTAATGCTTTTACGATGAGATAGCACAATATATTTTAGATTAAACGTACAAACGTTACGGATACTTTCGTTGGCACTGCTGTCGGAAGACCAGCAACTTCTTTTAAGCTTAAACGATCCGGACTAACAGGTCGCGTATCTCGGGCTGCATCTTCCAATTCCTTTTGCATCTTTGCTTGTCTCTTCCTGTAGTGTAATGAGAAATATACATTAAGTATATGTAATATTTAATAAGCATTCAACAAAGTTGCAAAGCAACTTAAGCGTAACAACGGTGATACGGTTGCGCTTTCTTTCACACCATTGCTTTAATGTAAAAAGATTATATTCGTTATTTAAACGAACATGTCTCAATGCATTTTTGTTTTTTTAATATGTGTTTTTCATTCTTCTTACATATCTATAAAATAATTTAAAATAATAGTATTGTTACAGAATGTTCATTTCACTGAAAAAAATCTCAATATTTTTATGAAAACATTACAGGAAAAAATGCATATTTAAATTTAGATTGAAAAATCTTATTATCTTTTCAAGTTTGTTTTCTATGATTACGAGTGTTATGAAATAATTTTTATTATATCTTTTTCATCTTTCATTTGATGCACGAATAATTACAGATAAGAGTTTATATCGTAACATATACAATATTTCATTTTTTTTGTACGACAATATAAACATATTATATACATGCTACATAATTAATGTTACCAACAGATAAAGTACATAAATCATGAGATACAAAGTGCAATATAGTCTGTAGCTTTAAGTTACCATCCCAAAGCTATAATTTAGCATAAGCGGAATGTTCACTGCAATTCATCAAACTTACCCAAATTTTGATAAGGTATGCATCAAAAAGGTTGTTGGGCTCGTAAAACTGAAACGAAAATGTCAAGCAGTGTGAAGTGCTTGTGTAAAGCCCTAGAGTGACTGAATATTGTGTATATTCTGGAAAGCTCAAATAGTGAAATGAGTATCATATTGGCTCATAAAAATATTATTAATATGAAACCTATTCCTAATATAAATGTATAAATTTAATTGTATGCTCAAAAAATTTTGTGTTGAATTTTCCTATAATATAAATTAATTTTTTTAATTAAATGAAGATTTATTATAGAATATATTTATTACAGAATATAGAATGCATATCACAATAATAAATATATAATTCATATGTATAAAATTTAAAATTTATAACATGCATTTTAAATGTTTTTAATTAATAACAATCTGAATTATATAAAAACAAACTTGAAAAGATTTATACATAGTGAAGTTTGGATCTTAAACTGAAATAAGTTAAACAAATATATTTTAAAATTGAATAAGATTGTATGTACTCTGACAGAAGTAATAACATCCACTTAGTAAAAAAAGTAAAAATTCTATAGGAAAATAGTGTCGAAGAAAGATAAAGATTTTAGATAGAAGATTATGTTGCAGATAAACTAAACACCCTTTTATGCAAAACTGTACTACAATACATAAACATATATACAAATACATAAAAATTAAATTAACTAAAGTGCAGAAAAATAGAATAATCTTTAAAAGCTGGGTAATTAAGCAAAAATACATTTACTATACTACAAGTACGAGAGTATAAACTAGCGCAAAATAATTAACATGCAGAATAGTTTTTATATTGCATACAAAGATAGCCAAGAAATAAAAATACAATCAAAATAATAGCGAAAATAAATACTGCACTACTCTTAATTTTACAGAAACAATTCTAACTACAAAAATATTAGCGTAATATGCTAAATTTTAATGCAAATCAGAATTAATTAATTTATACTTTTCGCAAATTATATTATTAATAATACGAAAAAGCAATATAAACGATTTTTGTTTCTAAATTCACAATATAATAAATACTTAATATATGTACATTTACCTTAAAAAGTTATCATTTTCTTCATTCATCTTTTCCGCATCTCTGGCTTTATATTTTATTAAACGCTCGATCAGCTGTCGATTTTCTTCCTATAAATTGAAAAATAAATATTATTTCAAATAAATATTATATAGTAAATAGGTGATATAAGTAAATATCAATATCTACAAGAAGTAATCTCCTTTCCATTACCAATGTACAAAAAAAATATGAGTATATAAATTTCTAACAAAGAACAAAATGTTACATAACCTACCTGTGTTTTTCTAAGCTTTTCTTCTAAAGATGCAAAAGCAAGTTGCAAGGCTTGGTGTTCATCTTTGAGCATCTGATTAATGCCTTCTAAATCTTTCTCTCTAGCAAGACATTTAGTTATTTCTAAACGTAAGTTAGTATTAGCTTCCGAACTTTCTGCAAGACTGAAAAACACAAATGGATTAGAAAATCTTATAAATTCATGAAAATTAATTTATAAATTTATAAATTAATTAATAAATAATACATAATTATGGATAAAGATTATGATCATAAATTACCTAACTTCCTTTCCATGAAGTTCTTTTGTCATTTCCTGCAATTTATTATTGAGATCTACTATTTGTTGCGTATGTTCTCCTTTCCTTTTATGCAGCATTGCCAATTCTTCCGCTTGCTTTAAGAGTCTAGCTTCGAGATCGGGATTTCCACCCATGCCAATACCACCATTGGCTGCTTCGCGACGAAGAGTCTCATTTGCAATTGTCAATTGCATATTTGAATTTCGCAATGTATTTGCATTTTCAAATAATCTATTGTCTGCAAAATATAACAGAAATGTAGTCAAATCAATTTACACACTAAAACCAAAGTAAACGACTTCAAGCTAGCAGAACAAACGCAGCTAACAGAATCAATAAACTATTAAGCTAGTCTAGTGGATCTTTTTATAGAAAATTAAACAAAATAGGCAAATTAGTGAAACATAATCAAGTGACAATAAAACAATTAATTGTAAATGAAATCAAATAAGTCACGGCAAACAATAGTTACAGAGGGATAGTCCTCTGTGTTCACAGACGAATAATAGATTGATATTTGCATCCAATCGAGTTAACTTAATAATAAATCTACAAAAAACTTACGTAGGCTAATGAGATCTGCAAAACAATTGGTTTGCGATCTGTTTCTCTCGCGTAATTGCGAAATCAAATCTTTCCGCCAGTTGATGTCTTCCCGGGCAACACCGAGCGACACGGCTACTTCGTTTGAGGTCATTTCTCTCGGCAAATCCACGTACACCGTTGAAATAAGAGATCACCAATGATTTAATTTTAATTAGAATCGTTTTAATAAAGAGGTTATAAATATTGTTCTTCGACAATCTGTCACTCCACGATAGTCTCCTCTGCATGTGCGACGAGTAACTCCATCCGGTGAAGTTACGTTCGATCATCAGCTAGTGTGTAATGTGCGAACGTCTCGTGACGATCGCGCGACATTGTCGTATCAAAGCAAAATATTTTAATTATGAAAACAGCTATTCTAACCTAAAAGTACCAAACACTATGCTGCTACTTTGAAATTGTTTGCTATCGCTGTGCGCATCGATACTGCATTACTGTAGATTGCAATCGACATGCTGCTATATTGCGATATATCGATGTGCGTGAATCGATTACTCTTTACTTGAAGATTCGATAACTGTTTTAGAGCCTTGTGTCGATCAGAAAGAAACCTAAGAGAACCATGCCGGCTTTTTTCCTATTACCATCGAAATCCCCCCGTATACTATCGCCAGTACATCTGTTTTCGATTAGAGACATACGTAACTATATCTACTATCTGATTCTGTCGATAAAAGTAGATGTGATTCATGTCTGTACTACATCCACAGGGATGCCTATACTCTCTATATGGATAGTCTGCACGCTTCTATCCTGAATGTAATAGAGATACAATTGTTTTTTTTTCACTAGAAATTTTTAAAAATTTTATTAAAAGTTTAATTTACGCGGTAGTAAGATTTAATTTGAGACGGCATCTTTCCGTCTCCGACACCCACTCGTACGTACACTCATCCATATTTAAAGAAACCTTGCAGGCTTATATTCATATATCTTTTACATATACATACTTAGATTAGTGTTACACAATCTATCTTGCATAGATCCTGTTCATCTTCTTTCTTCTGGCCAGACTCTTTCTTCTGAATCCTTTCATTGCTCCTGACCAATATTCTGGCTTCACATGTCAGAAATCGACAACAAGGAGAAATACTCCTTTTTGTTGCTGATTAATCATCGCCGACATAATCATAAGATTTTACACTTTTGTATGATGCGCGAAATGCGAACGCGTCGCGAAAGAGCTATTATATTAACGAAATCGATTAAAATAAACAACCGTCAAATAAAAATAATTCCATTAAAATTAAATGAACAAATTTCGCGTTTACTCTAGTTTATTAAAAATATATTAAATACATATCCCCGACTAGAAATAAATTTGCATTAAAAAAAAAAATCTTTATGTCAATAGCGTTCCAATTTAAAAGAACTCGATCGCAAATATTATCGATCGCAAATTTCGATTAAACTTTTTATAAAATAAACTTTATTATATAAATAAAACTTTAATTTAAAAATAAACTGAAAATGATTGAATCGATTACTATTCGATAGAATCAAAGACCCATATACGTATTGGCATCGATTCGAATTACGATTCATTGCAGAATCTCATTTCAAAAGCATACGAAAATGAGAAATTCAGATGAATGAGATAAAATCCGAAAGAGACAACAATTTTCCTTTATATTAATTTTCTATGTATCTTGTAATTATTTTTAATCTTGTAAGAATTTTTTGTTTAATGTATCGTTCTAAAATTAAGTATTTTAAAAGATGCAAAACTGAACGAGATTACAAAAATAATTATAATTAAAATTCTTCTATTTCAAGGCAAAATGTATATTGGATCTCACGTCATATTAACTATAAAATCCAGTTAGTTATTAATCACTTTATATGGATAAGTTATAAAAATTTAAGTTAAAGTTGGTGCATTAGAGATGAATATAATAATTAATAATCGTATAATACTTTTCATAAAAAGAGAAATTAACAAATTGTATGAAATATATTTATATGCTACATTGAAATATTATCAATACTAGAAAAATGCCTATTAATGTACGATTGAAGCTGGATCTTCAATCTTTGCTTTCAATAATTCAATCTTGGATTATTAATATATACTATATATGTATTTGCACATATATTATATTGTAATCTTTTTAAAAACTGCAATATATATTTATTATTATTGTATATTAAAATACTTCAAGAAATACTTTCAACTTTATATTTATGCATACAATGTATGTATATGAATGCACTTTATATATGCACTAAATCAAACTCGTATGCACAATAAATTCAATTCTAGGAAGTCTCCAGGATTAAATTTACCTTAATCTGTTCTAATTATTCATTTTAATAGACAATGCATTTGTGAAATTATTAAATTTATTAAAGTTATTAAATTTATGCATCTAGATATACCAATAAAATCATAACAGTAACCAATAAAATCATCACACATTTATTACCTCAATAAAAACATAATTAATTCAACACTCACCGACCCGATACGCAACAGTGGAATTATATCTGCAACGTAGCTACGATGATTCTGTAACATAAATATAAAAATGGACATAACATAAACACCAAATTAAAAATGGACATAACATAAACATAAATAACAATTGTTATTAAAAAAAAATAATTACTATGGAATCGCAGAATTTTCTTAAAAACAATCATGTAGTTTTGAGAATATAATTTTTGTAAGCAACAGATATTTTATTTATCGTTTAATTGGATATTTATGAAAATAAAATTATACGTTCTCTAAAGACATTTGAACAAGAATAAATTTGTAAAAAATTTTAAATTTTGAAGTAATTCCTCTTTTTATAAATTATTATTTTTAAATTATTGTAAAATAAAATTAAGATTTAAGAACGAGCAAATAAAGATTAATTTTACACATGTAAAGAATTTACCGCAAAATTGCTCCATCAGTGCTCGATGACTCTCCCAGACCTCCTCCTTCTTTCAAAATTGGGTTGATATCCTCTAACACAGGACATTCGCATAAAACATTCGCGAATAATACATAATATATAATCGAGTGCGAACTAATTATTTAGAAAAGTCTTTGAACTAGAAATCGACTGAATGAATTTTACTTAAAATTCATTAGTCCAATAACTTGAATGACACTTCCGAAGCAAACGCGCAACGCGAACCAGCTACGGTTCGTTCATTTTCAATTTAATCGGCGACAAGGGTACGTTAGTTTCCCCATCGTTGGATTTTTACATGAAGAGAACGATCTTACTCAAGTATATCTAAAAATTCATCTAGCTGTATATCTTTCAGATCCGAAAATTTGTAGATGCTTAAGGAAAAACTGTTCTTTTCGTGTAATATCCTCCAGATACTGAGTCCTCCTACCACATCAAGGTCGTATCCGTGAGAAGGAAGATATCATTTGAAAAATGTAATATACTATCATCTATATTATTATGCAATTATCGGTTAACATTTAGAAATAAATCAAATACACATCAAATATTCGTCACCACATTGCGAAATAAATTCAAAGTAGATAAAACAATTGAATCATTTATTATGATGTCTATAAGATGTATGATTAAGATGATATATGATTAAGATATATGATTAGAGTTCAATAGAAGAGATGGGTTAGAGATTAGTAGAGAAATATTTCTTTTATTACCGACAAATAGTTTAAAATTACGCTCAATTTTTTATACGGATCATGAAAAATGCATGTAAACGAAAAATTATTTAAATTATTAATTAGACATTCCATTAATTGTGAAAGAATCGCACGAATTGCGTTATTTGCAAAAGAGAGTATTTATTAACATTGCTTTTTTATGACTCGTGTAATATCGTTCGAAATATAATCGAGAAATTATATATATATATATATATATATATATACTCAAGCAACAGTAAAAAATTTCGTTAAACAGAAATAATTCTTTAATGTCATCAACAATTATTGCGAAATTATAACGAATTATGTTTTTTGCACTTTGATTCCAAAATGAAATATCCGTTCCGTGATACATGATCGTTATCTCGATTCTTTTATTAATAATTAATCATGCGAGTTAGTAATCGTATACTATGAGTATTTATAAAGTACAATAATTCATTATATCTATTTTTCGCAATTATGTTCTAAAAAAGAATATAAGAAAGAGCGACACACGACGCAGCTACCTGCCTGTACGAGCCTCAGTAAAGGAATGATTGCGCAGTTACTTCTTATTAATGTGACACGGCGCCGCGCCGTGCCGCGCCACGCCACTCCGTACCACCCCGTGCCATCTCGTGTTTTTCCAGGCCAAAATAATCCCCAAGGCCACGCGCCGATTATCTTATTATGGAAAAATTAATACATATTACAAAGTAAAATAATCTAATCGTTACATTTATATTCTCCGATTAAATAGGTTTTTAGCTTTACTTCTTACATCCGTTACGCACATAATTCACCTATATATTAGATATTTCAAATTATATTACAATAAGCAATTATTAGGCTGCGTTCTACTTAACTTACGCTTGCAACACTCGCGAACATTGTCCTTGTTTAATATTGGATAAACGACAAGGATGAAATGATTCTATCAGCATTGTGAGCGTTAAGTGGAACGCAATCTTAGTTTGTAATAACTAATTTCTGTTACACAAAATCCGTGCAGTGTACAATATTTGAAAAATTGATTTTCTTGCGGCTTTTTGTTATTTTTGTATCATTTAATTTTATCATTCACATTTTATTTCGCATTCTTAATCCGTGAAAAGTAATAGATAAATTCAAATTCACAATGCAATGCGAAGTTTGTTGAATTCTAAGACCCAACTTACTAATCGTAATAAAACATGCAGTGATTTGTAATTCCTGTGCTCTATATGTCTATAATTCTTGCGTATGTATTATGTTCATAATATACATGAATAATGAAATAATAATTCGCTGTATATCGCAAATACGCAAGACCAACCGAAATATTTAATTCTTTGTAACATTAATTTATGCCAAATATTCTGCTTCTTACATTCCAAATTAATTTTGCTTATTATAGGATATTAAACTGAATTTATTTAAAACAATATAATTTTCTTTTCAAAGCGTAAAATTTTGGCACAAAATAATACTGATAAAATAACTAAAATTAATTAATATTTCTTAAATACTTTTGATTAATACTTTTTGATTAAATAAGACTGTACTCTTTATATTGAATTTAGTATCTTACGATAAGCAAAATAAATCTGCAATGTAAGAAGCAGAATATTTGACACTAATCTACATTATAAAAAATTAAATATTTCGGTTGGCATAGTCTTGTTACATGATTGCATTATACAATACACTATTATTTCATTACTTATTCATCAGAAAGAAAATATGTATGCGACAGAATCACGGATACATAGAATACAGAAATTATACAAATCACTGTTCTATTTAAATTAGCACCATATTTTTTATTAATGCTTAGAATTCAACAAATTTTACATTATATATTATATTGTGAATTGGAATAATATTTAACTATTATTTTTCATGAATTAAGAATGCGGAATAAGACATTGTAAATGATAGAATTCAAAAGTAACAAAAAGCAAAGAATCAATCTTTTATTAAAAATATTGTATTATACACTGCGCGAATTTTTTTTAAAACAAAGTTATTACAAACTAATAATCGCTTATTGTAACACAATTAAAATATCTAAGATATAAATGAGCTGTGTCATACAGTCTGTGTGTAACGGGTCTAAGAAATAAAGCAATAAAGTCTATTCATCGGAAAATATAAAAAATGTAACTAATAAATTATTTTACTTATTTTGTAATATACTATTTTACTATTAATATTTCGAATTAATATTTGGACGGTTAGCATGCGACCTTAAGGTGGGGAAGGCCCACGGGATGGAACGGGGTGCATCATGTTTATGCATAGTTACCTTGTAGTCATTCCCTTATCGAGTCTCGTACAGACAGGTGCCGCATGCCGCTCCATCTTTTTCACATTTCCTTTTCATATTTGCGACAAATACTAAATAATATTTACGAAACATTATTTTTGATTCCGAAAACTTATTTAAAATGTTAAATAAGAAATAAGTCTAAAAAAAGTTTCGTAAAATATTAAATATTAAATAACTGCTTTATGTTTTTAATTTAAAATACATATTTTTAATGAAATTGTTTTTAATACTACTGATCTCTGATTGATATGATTTATCAAAAATGAAAAACATAAGATCAAAAAACATATTTAAAGTATTAATTAAAGAATAGTTAAAAGGAGTTATTTCAAATAATGAATAAAATACTGAACAATTCTTTTATCTTTTTTATAAAAATATATATTTTAAATAACTTTATTAATATGACCGAATCCAGTACATTAGTATATTAATAATTTGGCTTTATATATTAGATGACGTAAAATTAAATAAAATCCAATTAGTATTTCGTCACAAAAATAATTTCTAATATCAATTTTCTCAGAATTTGGCGGTTAATTTTAATGGCTCGAATCGTTCAATGTATATAATTTATATAATTACTCACATGAAGTGTTTCTAATATCATAACATTGTAGAGATATATAATTCACTTACTTTTACCGAAATTTAAGTATGCAAAATAAAACGTAATAAATGACATATTTAAACAATTCAAAAATAACAAAAAGCCATAATGCGTAAATCTCTTGTTAAAAATATTGTGTACATTGAACAGATTTCGTGACAAAAAGTTATTAAAAACTAATAATCGCTTAATTATTGTAACACAATTAAAATATCTAAGATAAAGATGAACTGTGTATATACATAATGAGTTTAAGAAATAAAGCAATTTATCGGAGAATATAAAAAATGTAACAAATAATAATAAATTATTATAATTATTATAATAATAAAATAAATTATTCTATTGTACTTATTTTGAAATATGCTATTTCGACAGTTACCAGGTGTACAAGTATGAAATGACGATTTTTTTCCCCAAAAAAAACACGTTAAATTCGGAAGAATGATAAAAAGAGATTTATTCAAAGTATGCTCCATTGCTAGTTACACATTTTTCCCATCTTTCGGGCAATTTGTAGATACCACACCAGTAAAAATCTTCCCCTTTTGCGAACCATTCATCAAGCCATTTTTTCACATCTTGGTACGACCAAAGCACTGCTCAGCAAGTGACCCATCGATGCAAACAAGTAGTAATCGGAAGGAGCCAAGTCTGGTGAGTAAGCCGCATGGAATAGAACTTCTCAGCTGAGTGCTTCCAACGTGTCCCGAACTAGTTTTGCCGTATGTGAAGGAGCATTGTTATGGAGAAAAATGACCTTGTGTTGCCTCTTTTGATATTCTGATCGTTTTTTAAGCAGCGAACGGTTCAAATCGATCAATTGTAGTTGATAGCGTTTGATATTAACCATTTCGCTAGGCTTCAATAGCTTTTAATAGACCATACCCTTCTGGTCCCAATCAAATACAGAGCATCGTCTTCCTGCCAAAGCGATTCGATCTTGCGGTCGATGATGCGCCTGGGTCTACGCATGATTTTTTGCGCTTGGAATTCTAAAAAAAAATCCACTTTTCATCCCCAGTAACGATGCAAGAATGACTTTCTTCTGTATCGTTCGAGCAAAATTTTACATGTGTTTTTGCGCCTCTCTATCTGTCTCTCATCTTTCAATTCATGTAGCACCCATCTGCCGACTTTCTGAATCTTTCCCATCTCTCGTAGGCGATTGAAAACAGCTTGTTGACTAATGCTCAATTGTTCTGCGAGTTGTTTTTGTGAATCATCTTCATCCAGCAATGCTTGCAATTCCACGTCTTCGTACTTTTTGGGCGGTTTCCCGTGTTTCTTGTCTGCAACATCGAAATCTCCAATTTTGAAACGCTGAAACCATCATTTACACGTTTTTTGCGATGGAGCATGTTCACCATAAGCTTCTCCAAGTAATCGGTATGATTCCGCAGCAGTTTTCTTCAAATGAAAACAAAAAATTAATGCTATCCGCGAATGCTCCTTATTTGATACAAATTTCATATTAAACACAGCAATACAATACTATGCAAACATTTTTCAATCAAATCACTTTGCGCGTTTGTTGATGGTATAATAAAATAGCGTATAATGTTAAATCTTTCACACTGCATTGATGCGCCATCTGTTTCTCAAATCGTCATTTCATACTTGTACACCTGATCGACGCGTGATCTTATTGTTTGCTACCCTCTATTGTCTCAGGCGGGCGAATGGGCGTTGATGCGTTAATACGAAGTAAGCGCGCAGTCATTCCCTTACCGAGGCTCGTACAGGCAGATAGCCGCGTCACATGCCGCTCTTCTCACATTCCTTCTTGAAACATAATCACGAAAAATGCTAGATATAATATAAATTATTGTACTATTGTAATATTTCTCTTTTTTACTAATCTCTAACCCATTCCATTGAACTCTAATATCTAATCATATATCTTATAGACATCGTAATAATAATAAGTGATTCAATCCTTTTATCTTTGACTTTATTTCGCAATGTGGTGACGAATTGATGTGTGTTTGATATTTATTTCTAAATATTAACCAATAATTGCATAGTAATATAGGTGATAGAATATATTACATTTTTCAAATGATATGTTTCCTCTCACTGGTACAACCTTGACGTAGTGGGAGGGCTCAGTATCCGGATATACAAGGATATACACAGGAAAAGAACAGTTTTCCTTAGGTATTTAAAATTTTTTGGATTTTTATCTGAATGATATATCTAGGTAAATTTTTAGATACTTGAGCAAGATCGTTCTCTTGTAAAAATCCAACGGTGGGGAAACTAACGTATCCTCGTCGCCGATTAAATTGAAAATGAATGAACCGCAGTCGGTTCGTCGCATTGCGCGTTTGCTTCGAGAGTGTCGTTCAAGTTATCGGACTAATGGATTTTAAATAAAATTCATTCAATCGAATTCTAGTTCCACGCGAAAGAAAACTTTTCTAAATTATTAGTCCGCGTGCGATTATAATGTATTATTCGCGAGTGTTTTGCGCGAGTGTCCTGTGCGAGAGAATGTCAATCCAATTCTAAGAGGACAAGATCTTTTCACAATTATTTTTTTTTAATAACGATTAATTTTTAATTTGGTTTTTACATTTATATGTTACAAAATCATCGTAGCTACGTTGCATATATAACTCCATATCGAGTCGGTAAAGGTTGAATTAATTATGTTTTTATTAAGATAACGAATGTGTGATAATGTTATTACGCATACCTTACATCTGCAGATGCATTAATGCATGAATTTAATAACAACGGATAAGTATATGTATAATATTCCACAAATCCATTGCCTTGAAATGGATAAATTAGAACAGATTAAAGTAAAATACGAGTTTGATTTAGTTCGTACAAAGTGCACTTGTATGCATACATTGTACACATATGTAGAATTTTTTGAAGAATTGAAAATATTATAATAAACATTTGTTAGTAATACTCGTAATTATATTAATTTATTAATAATATTGGCTGCATGTGATCAATATTAAAATTAAATAGTCAAAAATTTTTATGCTTATTATGTATAGTATAATTTCTTGAAAATATAAAAAAGAAAATAAAGAAATATAAATAGAAAAAAAGTATAGGGATCTAATAAAAATAAAAAAACGTTAAATACTGACTTTTTAATTTACGATAATTATTTAAGTTTGCTGATGATATTAATATTGTAATATTGATTAGGAAAAAATGAAATATTGATATTTTCTTACATGAAATACATAAAATGAAAAATATACTATAATAAAAAATATATATAAAAAAAGATTAGAATAAATAGAATTATTATTTATAGATAATATAATATGGAAAAATGTTTGTTATAGTGTAACAAATATTGTTTTATTATTTTTTCTATCTATCCTATATTCAAATATTCATCTAGGATTAAATTTATACAAGTTAGTGCAAGAAAACAACATACACGTATTGTTTTCTAAGAAATTGCCTTACAATTTGTTTGTGTAGATATTATCACTAAAATAATATTTCAATGTAACATATAAATATATTTCATACATATGTTAATCTTGCTTTTTATCAAAAGTATTATACGATTATTAATTATTACATTCCTCTCTAAGGCAACTTCAACTTTAACTTAAACTTTTATAACTTATCCATATAAAGTGATTAATAATTAACTGGATTTTATACCAGTTAATATTATGTGAGATTAAATATATATTTTGTCTTGAAATAGAAGAATTTAATTTAATTATATTTATTTTTGTAATCTCGTTCAGTTTTTGCTCTTAAATATACTTAATTTAAAAATGATATATTATACAAAAAATTTTTAAATATTTTAATAATTTACAAGATACAAAGAGATAGTTTTATTAATATGTGGGAAATTTGTTATCTTTCCTTTTGAATCTTATCTCATTTATCTGAATTTCTCATCTTTGCATGCTTTTGAGATGAGATTCAGCAATGAATCGCTCGAATCGATGACAATATGTATATAAGCCTTAGATTCTATTGCATGGTAATCGATTCAGTCATTTTCAGTTAATTTTTAAATTAAAGTTTTATTGATATGATGAAGGCTGCGTTCCGTTTCACGCATGATGCACATGATACGTCATTTATTTTTATTATTCACCAAATGTTGAACAAGAATAAATAATGCATTATACCCGAAATTTATTTTATAAAGTTTAATCGAAATTTCATAACATTTGCGATCGGATCTTTTCGAATCGGAACGTTGATATAAAGATTTTTTTTTAATGTAGATTTATTTCTAATCGATAGTAATTAAAATAATTTGATATATATATTTTTAATAAACGCGAATAAAGAATAAACACGAAATTTGTTCATTTAATTTTAATGGAATTATTTGACAGTTATTTATTTTAATATTTAATCGATTTCGTTAATACAATGATCTCTTCGCAACGCGTTCGCGTTTCGCGAATCATATATTTTACGATTATTGGCAGCGATGATTAATCGGCAATAAAAAGGAGTATTTTTCCTTATTGTTTTCTGGCATGTGAAGTCAGAATATTGGTCAGGTGCAACGACAGGTAGTGGCCAGAAGAAAGAAGATGAAGAAGATCTATGCAAGGTAGATACATTCATATATCTTTTACATACATACTTAGATTGGTGCGTAACACACTAATCTAAGTGTGTATGTAAAAGATATATGAATGTATTTAGGAAAACCTACAAGATTTCCCTAAATACGGATAGTATGGGTGTCGGAGACGGAAAGATGCCATCTCGAATTCATAGGATAGAAGCGTGCAGACTATCCATATGAAGGAACACTTCTGTCCTATGTAGTACAGACATGAATCATATTTACTTTTGACGATACGATTTTATCGAAAGAAGAAAGTGGATGTAGTCATGTAGTTTCCTAATCGAAAATGGATATACTGATTGTAGTATACCGGCGATTTTGACGGTAACAGAAAGAAGGCCGGTATGGCTTTTCAAATTTATCTGTGGCCTTATGTCTTAATGCTAGATCAGTCGGAGATTTCAGATGAAGAAGGAATTAACCAATCGCATTGGTCATGTGGCCAAATTGTTCAAATGTGATTTGTTTATTCCATCCAAGATCTCAGACCGATTTCTAGCATCGCGCTTAACTCGGAACATTGCGAATTCAGACATTTTAGAGATTTTATTTTGAAAAATTTTATTTTGAAAAAATAAAAAACAAATATCTTGTTCGTAAAAAAGCTTTCTCTTTAAAAAGAAGATTTTAACTTGTATCTTTCTCGAATATGCGGAAAGTTAGCTAAGAGAGGTAAATTTGTGTACTATCTGAAGGCAACTGTAATTTATATCATCTATAATGTTAATAAAATGTCAGTATAATAAAGACGACTGAAAAAGAGATGTAAATTTCTTTTCTAAATTTCTGTGTGATTTAGCGTGTACCGTGAAATGATTGTGATTTACAAATAGGCAATAACAAAGTTGACAATTGATGAAGAAGATCCTTTCAAAGTATAAAAAACTATTTATTTGTTGTATCGATAATAAAGAATTGTGATGCAATTAAAATTTTCATATTAATGAAAAAATTATATTATGCACTTATTAATATACATAATACATTAATACATAAAAATATATTTTGTGTTAGCAAAAAGTATCTATTAAAATGCGATCATATTATAATAGGAATTTATTAGTTAAATTAGATAGAGATGGAGATTAAGCTAGATTTCGAAAAATTGTACAAAGTACATAAATTAAAATAATTTTTAGCATTAATATATAAATGAAAGACAGAGATTTATTATACTAATATAACTAAAATAATGTATGTATCAGAATTTTGATATAACGAATCATTGTTAGAGAGAGAAACATGTTAGAAATACATAACCAAAATATTTTTATTTATAAGAAATACGTAAACGTTTATGTAATTTGCAAAATGAAAAATCAAAACATAAATAACAAAAGAAACTGCAATAATAAATTCATTTTAAATAAAGAATGGAACAGATAATTTTATATATATAAAGTTATAAATATATTGCAAATATAATTTTTTTCTTTAAAAATGATGAATTATATGCATAATATTAAATGCTGTAATTATCATTATAGTTATGTATATAATATCATGTATTTAACAAGAAATTCAAATCAACTACAAATAAATAATGTTAACAAATAAATAATATTAATATTATAATTTTATAAAATGAAATGATCGATTTTAGAAAAATATCGGAATTGAATAAGCAAATTATATATAATAGAAGAAACAAAAAATTTAGAATGATTAAAAACCGAGCTGGACTCGATGAATATGTCTTTTATTCAATACTTAATACTGATATTCCTATGGAATTAGGAGTGACAGCTAGTACAGTAAGAATTAATATAAATAGTTATTAAAGCATTTTAGCCTCTTAATACCAAATGCAAATATAATAATTTTAAGTGTTTATTAGATCTCTATTTTTAACATCTCTATTTTTAATATATCATTTATATTTGTTTTCAAATAAATTGTTTAATAAGAAATTAATCAAGCTTTAATATACATTGGATATTTTTGTAGATAACACGTGGAATACTTGGTCTTTATAATAAATTAGCAAACGATCGAACAAAGAATCCCTATATTGTTCAATGGCAGAATTCCGGGTAATACAAAATTTCTGTTTTCTTGTTAATCTATTTGAAAGTAGATATTTAATATCAATTTCTTCAAATTTTTTAAATTTGAGTCGTGTAACTTTTTCACATATAAAGTATAAGTATATGGATGCGAATATAATAATGTATTTTTTTTAATTATATAGGGAACATATAATTGTTTTACGAGGATACGACCATAAACATTTAAAATATCTCGAGAATGAAACAAAGTTTGCAGCCCTCGGTACGCATGCCATTTATCATCGATGGTATCACAATCGAATAATGATAGTACTATCGGTATTTGGACGAAAGGAAGAAATCGAGGATGTTTTTGATGGACTCTCATATTTACGATAGCGATATAAATAGATGGTATTTCAACAATTTTTAAATATTTAAATAAACTATTTTTTTATTTATAATTTTTCCAATGCACTAGTTGCGATGTATCCAAAACAATACTTACAGTTAAATTAGAATTAAAAAAAATGTATTTATTCAATATATTTTTATGAAAATACTTCCAACATTGTTATCCTCGTTTATTATCATATTCTTCTACATCGATACATATAGATCGATAGAGAAGAGAATATAATTATTAGCTAAAGCTACATAAAAATTGTATTATCATGCAGTTAAAATAGTTTATATTTAATAAAATTTATATAATCTTACTTATTCTATTCAAAGATGTTATATTTCCACGAATATAAAGAGAGAAATTCTTCAAATGAGAAAAGAAAACGGTCGATAATTATATGTAAACATAAATTATTTTTACACATGAAAATACTTTTAAAATACTGTTACATTTCGTTCGTTACATCATATTCTTCTATCACATCGATAGTTGATAAAAAAGAGAATATAACGTACCAATTATAACTACGTAAAACTTACGTTTACAAAAAAATGATTTAAAAATTTAATAGAATATATATATCTTAATTATTTTAAAAGAGTAATTATCACGAATATAAAGAGAGAAATATATTCCTCTGAAATTAAAAGAGATAACAGCCGGTAAAGAGAGAGAGAGAGAGAGAAAGAAAGAGT
>NW_017259192.1:4436124-4443041 GCF_001594045.1 Atta colombica | reverse complement strand
AGAGAGAGAGAGAGAGAGAGAGAGAGAGAGAGAGAGAGAGAGAGAGAGAGAGAAAGAGAGAGTGTATCGATCGTGCCATCGAAAGGACGGTAATATCTGATTCGTGGAGGGTCTGGCGAGTATCACCGTCCTGGAAGCGCGTGACGCATACTCGGCGAGCGAGCAATGAAGGAAGTAAAGGACGTGTTAAAGCGCAAAAGGTTGCGAAGCAAAGCAAAAGAGAGGCAGGCGCCACGCCCGCCCCACCATGCTACAGTTATGATCGCAGCGGGGTGTCGGGAGGTGAAGGACTGGTAGCGGTCGGCGCAGTCGCCCGCCGCGTTTTATGCAACCAGTCTTGCTTCGGAGCGAGCGAGAATCCACTGCCCCGGCCTTTGACAGACGGGATAACGCGTGCAGTGTCATCGTTATTCGCCGTCTCCTCCGTCCGTGCGTTGTGCGTACGTTAACGACTTCTCGTAACGTGCGTTACTCGTGCGGCTCTCCGGAGACAAAAAGGGACACCGTATATCACGTAACCGGACTTGAACGAATCCGGTACCCCACTGTGCTTTTGAGGCAGGTCACGACGGGGCCTATCTACGAGCCTGACGTATAATATTGTATCGCTACCGTCTGTTTTCTCGTGCTGACACTGCCGGCAAGGCAAGGCGAGGCGAGGCAAGACGAGACGAGACGAGACGAGACGAGACGAAACGAGACGAGACGAGACGAGAGCGAGAGCGAGCTAAGTCTAAGCGAGCAGAGCTGAGCCAAGCTGAGCGCGCGGCACGAAAGGTGACAAGGCGGGTGTCGACGGTGTGCTCGCCCGATATTGTCTGGCTCCGCGCAAAGGCAGAGCTGTGCGCCACACGTACGAATCACGAATCGGAGCACCCCTGCAGTGGTACAGTGTTGGCTCGTGTCCGCCGACAGAGTGTCAGTGCGACGGCGGTCGGTGGTGTGCTGACACACGAGTGTATTATCCGCGGCTGTGTGTGCGTGCGTATGTGCGTGACGTGTGCGTAAAGGCGAGAGAGCGACGGGCCGGCGGTGAAGGTGGTGCAAGAGAGAGGGACGGGCGCGACAGTGATGCGGCCGTGAATCCTCGATACGTGGCTGCGTTCACGCCGCGTGTACTCCATACGACACGGATACAACGACACAACGACAACGACGACGAGGACGACGAAGACGTCGACGACGGCGGCGACGACGACAACGACGACGACGACGACGACGACGACGACGACGACGACAATAACGACGACGTCGATCACAACAACGACGACGACGTTGTTGGTTAGGAAACGACCGGAGCGACAGAAAAAGGCGCGTACTTATAAAAGGCGCTCCGAATTATCACGCATTCACGTAACCGCGACGCATCACCTGACGCGTACAGGTTCCTAGCTTGGTCGACTCCTTCGACCTCCTCCTCTTCCTCGTCGTCACTATGGCGGACGACGAGGTTCTCTTCGACGATGTTTACGAGCTCTGCGAAATTATCGGCAAGTGAGTAATGAGAATCACATCAGGCAGAGTGAGAATGTGGGAGAGAGATCGAGAGAGAGAGAGTGAGAGAGAGAGAGAGAGAGAGAGAGAGAGAGAGAGAGAGAGAGAATCTGCAAGTTAGAGTGCAAGGAGGTGCTGCGCGAGAGAGAAAGCGCGATGCGATTGGATGAACGGCAGTGGGCGGAGGTTACTTTTGAACGTGTTGGTCGCGTGCATCTTGTACGTGCATGCATTCTTCCCGCGGCTGCGCGAATGAAACTTACCGAACAGGGAAAATAATGCCCGTATACGCGCACAAAGATCGCATTGCATCGCATCGGTGTGACACGGAACGAGAGTGGGTAACGATGTGTAAGATTGGGGAAGGAGATGCGAGAGTCAAGTGAGAAAAACGAGTCAGGCGTCGTGTGTGCAAGTTCCTTCCGTTTGCCTCCCGTTTCCACCTTCGTCGAATTCCATCCGGTAATCCGACCTGTCACGCATGCTTACGGCCCGAATAAAATTCAGTATCATTTTCCTGCTCATTCCTGTGCCGCAAAATAAATAGATATGCTCTATACTCGTAATTTGTTACCCATCAATCGATCTGAGAATGATATATCGATATCTCATTAAGTATTAATAGATTTCGTAAATTTCGTAGATTTCGTCTGCTCCTTATCGTGAAATTAAAGTTTTAAAACTCGAACCGACTTATTTGTGAAAAGCTTCCTAAATTCTAGAGAGATAAGGCTCAAATATTTTTTAAATTCCTACACTTTCGAAAGATAAGAATAAAACAAAAAATAACAATAAAATTTCTAAATTCTAAAAAGATAAGATTCTAAAAAGATAAGAATAAAGAATGTGTTCTAAATAATGTAGATGGCTTGTTTCAATAAGAGCTTGATGAGTTCTCGTTACATTCTTTTCAAAAATAAATGGTTTATTCGACATATTGACAACAGCTCATTTGTCTGTCAAGTCTACAAATCGTCAATAAATCATTATCTGGACCTTTACTTTAAGGTTGACCCAATTAGTTCAAAAATCAAGATTACATCTGACTCCAAACATAATATTGAAGTATTGAAAAAACATATCTTTTTATAAAAGCAAATAGGAAAAATAGATGATCGAAAAAGAAAAAATTAAAAGATCTAATAAAAAGTATTTGAAGCTTAAACATTTTGAAAAATCTTTATTTTTTTTTTCAAGATTAATATAATATGATAATATAAATGTCTACCATTTCTGTTCAGGAATCTAAATTGAAGTTTTGAAAAAAAAAAAGAAAAAGTTTTAAAAAAATTATATCTCCGAATTGATATAAAAAAAAGTAATAGGAAAATAGCTATAATTTTACAAAAGAATTTTTATTTATTTACTAAAATTTTTCTGAATCAATAGTTCATTATTTACTTATTATCATTATTTTTACCAACATATATTAATGTCAAACAAAAATTAAATTTTTTAAACACAAAATACAGTAACTATTAACATACACAAATGAATTCGTGTTGATGTATTTCTTATTAACGGAAAATTTACACGAAGAAGATTTAATTGAAGCTTCTAATGCGTAGTTCTCATATTACACTACTGTTAAAAATGATCGATTTCGCCGTTTATTTAATCTGCTGAAAGACTATAGGTTGAAAAGCAGAGATTGCTGAAACGCAATTTCGTTTGTATCGGAAGCCAATACTTGATTTATCATTCAATTGACTAACCTTCATGTCAAAATACTATACGCTACCAGCTGCGACTAAATATCTGTCACAAAGGCGTAGGTTATTCGACGATCATCGACTTATAACTCAGATTTATTCTCTGCCCGTCTAAACTATTTATAACTTACAATTATAATGCTGCTATAAATGGTATGCAATTTATTATCTTCATTCGTTTACTTTTACATTTTTCACTCATTTGTATTTATTTTTGTTTATATGTTACATTTCTTTCTTTTTTATGTATTATTTCGTGATTCTTCAAAATCAGTATGAGATTTTTAGATATTAATCGGATATAAATATATTATAAATATATTGAAGTATGCATATAAATTAACTATAATACTCCTTGAAATTGTGTAACTTACTACTAATTAACTTTTATAAATTATTTTATATTTAAATAATTTTATAAAAGTCAATTAGTATTAATAGATTTTTATAAATTATTCAATATTTGAGAGAGGATGATGTGAAATATCATCCTCTTTCGAAAGAGGAACATTTATATATGCCGCGATTCAATATAATTAAAAAGAGAAAGATAGAGAAATCGTCGATTAAACGTACATTTTTGCAGAATTAAAAGATCTTTGCCATATTTTTTAGTGCTTTTATTAGTGTAACGTTAGATGTCGAATTTTTATCTAATGCATTATCTTGATGTTATCAATATATTCTATTTTAAGTTCTGTCCTTGTATGCCAATGATAGATTTTCTCGTAAACTGAGAATTAACGTATTGTTCGACACGCACTGTTAATAATATTTTTGCTGAAAAGCTATTTATGAAAATATAATCAATCATACGATATTGTCACACACATCGATGTTATAATTCATTTAAACTCGAAACCCTGTTAAATTAGCATCGCATATTCTATCTCCATTATGCCCATTGAAGATGCCAAACTCATTAATTAAACATATTTACAAATTGATCGATCGATAGAAAATATACAATAAATAACTAATCTTTTAATATCGATCAGGAAAATATTTATTTTCTGAAAAATGAATAAATTATGAAATTATTAAGTTTGAAATTATTAAAGCTCATAAATATTAATCAAATACGATAATGATTTGTTTTTGTAGTCAAACAAGTTGAGAATTGATCAACTGCATATAACATTAATTTCTTGCTATTTTCAACTGTGTAATTAAGTAGAAACGCTTTGTCGCGTAACAATTGGTGCAGAAACATTTCAATAGGGACAGTTTGAAGAGATCATCCTACATACATATGCCTACATATGGATCTCGTCAATTAAATTCAACATGAGGTTATCAAGAAGTGGCGCATTCTTCGTTCATTACAATTAATTGAATTCGCACAGCCGACGCTCTTTTCTTTTTCAATTGAACTTAAATGCTGTAAGCTATAGGGATAAATGGTTCTTTAAAAGTCGTTCCTTTCAATCGACTGCTATACAAATTTTGTTCCCTATTTAAAATATTACGAAGTAATACACCTCGGAACGATAATGACATCTTTTATTATTATACATATATATTATTTCGTAGCCATCGAATTTAATTCCTCTAAAGTTTTCAACTTTACAATTCTTATAATTGAATTTCCATTCAGCTAAATACATATTTAGTATGTTTCAACTTTTTCATGGAACGTGACGAGCCCATAAAAGATTGTGTACACAATATTTAATTATCCTTCATATTACAGTTGCTGCAAGCTTTGCAATTGAGTTTCTAAATTATGTGCATCATGCGAATAATGTATATTATTCCTCATAAAAGAGAAAAAATATACTTAAAAACTAAATAAAAATACAAACAGCTAAAAAATAAACAAAATAAAATTATTATTAATGTTGCACATTTGTTTTTTTATGGATATTATTAGATAATAAATAAGGATCAGTTGTATCGAGAGCTGTTGTGGAAATGGAAACGAATTTATCGAACAGAAGCCTTCGACACTTTTACCTCGGTGCTCCATCGCTTCGTTGGAGAGCGAAAGCACCAAGAAATCCCCAGAATGCTTCGACGGTTTTAAATCTCGATGCGGACATGTACAAGGCGAGATATACGAGACGGCGTGCTCTGCTTTTACGATTCACGCCCTACTTTTTATTTGTTCGCAAACTCCCGAAAGACCCTAGGTGTATTTGCGTTCTTTAAAAGGTAGAATAAACTCTTACCGTGTTATTTGTCCTTGAACTTAATTTACGAATCTAATTTTTAAAATAATTCAAAAAAGGAAATAGCATTTATATCACATAAAAAAAATACATTAACGAATATTGAAATATATTTTTATAGAGATTTAAAATAAATGAGAATTTATGTTTTTTTTTAAATTTATTTGCTGCACATTTGGTATTTTACTTTTATGTTTGATTTTTACTTTGATATTTAAAAGTGTTTGCCTTTATTTAGTACTGAAATATCGTATTTTATTTCAATGTATAATAGAAGTTGTTGTAATAAACAAATGTCATTCGATTCATCTTGAAATAGATTTTTTTTTTATTTTATAGAGTATGTTCTATATCTTTTTTTTTGTTATAAAAATATTGAATATTTAAATTAGAGTTTAAAACACATTTTTATTATCGTAACTTTGCTTTATAATAATAATAGGTAACGATTTTTTTATTTTATACATTATTTATTCATCCTAAAGATATATATTATGAGATAGCAGTTTTCTGTGATTATTAATAAAAAAACTTTAATAATATACATATAAAGTAGATATAAACGCAGAATATAAAAATATAAAATATGCATATGTGGAATGATTTTCTACAAATATTTTAGACAAATATTTTCGACAAACATTATATTTAATATTTTCCAATAACATAATATTCCAATGAAATTCTATCTTGAAGAAAAAAATCCACAAGGAAAAAAAACTTCTCTTATTCAAATGTGCTCATCGAGATCCTCACTATTCTCTTTGCAAGTAATATCTTTTCTGTGAGGAACAAGTTTGTAAAATTGTGTCACAGATAATCGCTTTAAATTTTTAACTTTTTGAAATAAATTCTATTTTATGTCTTGGAGATAAAGCTAGCTTGTCTTGAATTTACACAAAGCGCGTGATATGTCAACATACAAGGTTCTTGCTTTAAAGCGTGATAATAATAATGCCTTTAGAGAAATTTATTTCAATAAAAATTTCAATAAAAATTCTCGCGTGACTAACTTTTGTCTATATATATTACATCGTAATAATTCATTTATATAATTTTCAAAACTTTATTTTGATATCTAGTCAATTGATATGGATCATTATGGTCCAATATAGTTTATTTCGTTGATTTCGTCGGATTTTCATTAAAAACTAAAGTAATTTATTGGATATCGATATCTTTTCATTTATATAACATTGAATATGTATATCAATATTATTTAATTTTTTTAAATAAATATTATTGTTTGCTGATCATAAAAAAAATTGCTGTGAATAAACAAAATTGGATAAATATACAATTAATATTATCTAAATATAAACACGTTTTCAAAAACATATTATTCAAAAAGTTTCTAACATCTGCATTAACTGTTACGAACGGATGTTGCCTTCCTGTTATCTTTTCGACTTTTCGTTCGTATAAAAAAATAAAGTATCTTAGTATGTTCAGTGAAGTATCGTTACACTTTGACTCATGGAGATGTGTGATTAAACTTTTGTATTAAATATTATTCTATACCGTAAAAATAATACAACTT
>NW_017259192.1:4434780-4435954 GCF_001594045.1 Atta colombica | reverse complement strand
TATACATATATACATATATACATATACATATACATATATGTACATATGCATATATAAATTTAAAAACGTCTATCTGTTATTATTTTATATAAAATATGAATTTATAAAATTATTTATGCATAAAATACCTAGTGTTAGCTTTTATGCTCTTGATCTATTATTATATTTAATCATAGGCTTCTGTGCAAAAATCTAAATTTATAAGAAATAATTTATTGATACCCTCTTGAAATACTGATGTGCCATACATAAAAAACAGAACTAAGTGATTCACTCGTGTCACATTAGAATATCAATCACATCGAGCGGTGGCACGACGGGCACTGCCTTTCGTAGATCAGCAACGCTGCAGGCATAAGAGATGCCTAACGTGATATTGCATGGTCTCCAATTCAGCCATTTGATCCTTTCGCTGATATCTGTGCAGAGATATACGTCGTCTGTGACTAATGTGATGAACGGATCGTTGAGACCCACAAACGCCGTTCCACGTTTGCTCAATGGATCGTAGATGACTTTCCAATAGAACTTGGGTACAGACATGACTGCGTCTTTGGGGTGGAGATATACGGGTTGCTGTTTATTATGAATGTCTTCCATGGTCATCTGACCGTGCACTCCCGTGTAAACGTCGAGGTCCAAACGGCGGTTGGCGGCGAAGCGTCTGACGCTGATCTCCAGGGAATTCCAATTACCAATGTTAAAAGTCTGCCACTGAGGCGCGGTATTCAAGTACCAAAAGGTTGACCTCTGCTGGCTGCCGTAGACGAAATCCCCTTTAGCTACTATATGTCCGCGGGAAAGAAATTGCAGTGATTTTTTCAATCGTTTTTTAGCCAACTTGATCGACTTCAGAATTTTAGTGAGAGTATCTAACTGAGTTTCGAATTTGTACAGATAATCTATATTTATCCCGGGATAAAATTTTCCCACTAGGAACTTGGACGGTCTGAAACATGCAATCATTAGTCGCACAAACGACGTTTTTTTTATTGACGACTGTAATTAAAAAATTATTTTTTTAATTATAATATATTTATATATTTAACAAATTACATTATATATAAGTATGGAAACATAATCATTGTATTGAATTAAATGGATGATTTTTCTGGTAATCCAAATATTAGTTTAGTAGTATATTAATAATTAAATATATAAATATAAATATTAA
>NW_017259192.1:4416940-4434680 GCF_001594045.1 Atta colombica | reverse complement strand
TTATTTAAATATTTTGTATTAAATTAATGTTTAACATTTCTTAGTATCAAATAACACAATTTATGAGTAAATGACAAATATTACAAAAATAATATGTTTTAAAATGTAAATTCTAAGATAAATAAATAAAATATATATATTAACACATCATAAACGTTAATTATACTGAAAAATATTCTTTCACAATTTGTTTATAAATTGTGTCAATGTTATATGTATTTATTGTGTTAATTTTTTTATATAATAATTGTATTACTTTTTAATATATTCATCTTATGTTAAATCAACACAAAAATTTGAGTGACTAAATTTGAGATGTCAAATGTGTTAAATTTAACACAAATTTTTCAACTGTGTTATTAATTTGAAATTAAACTATTTATATATTTAATTTGTTAGAACTCTTTTCTTAAAATTTGAACAATTATTTCTTACAAAAAGAAAAATCACTGAATAAAGATTCGATCAGTTATTGCAAGACCTCACCTGGGATAGGCCCTTTGATAATTTTTGATCATTTTCGTCAACGTGAACTTCGTGTAGTACGTCATATATGTCCGTCTATCGCGGCATAATTCAATAGTGCGGATAAAGGTGCCGTTCACGTTGAAACCAATCTCAATGGGGCTGTGTCTGCCGAGGCAAGGCGACGTGCCCATATATTTAGCATAGTGCTCGGGATAAGATTTGCAAACTAGAGACGAGATATGCTGGTGAACGCCTTTCACGTCAAACATCTTATCTCTTACACAAACTGCTTCGACCTCGTTGTCCCAACTTCTGTTTTGGAAATAATTATTTTTGCCTGGGCATGCCAGATAAATGGAGTCACCCGCGGATATCCTCAGTATCCCATTATTGTTATCCGGGTACCAGATGGTCGCATGCTTGCCGACCCGTTTTAGGAGCAATGGTTCAGGCTTCTTAAGATCGCCAATTTTGTACCGTATAGATATTGTGCAACTAATACCTAAAGATCATTAACGCGACGATAAAACAAATTTCGTGAATGTTTGACGATAAAATTGTAAAATAAACAGATGATTTACCAGTGTTAATTGGACTGGAAATTACCCAAATGATATAACACGCAAGAAATGGAATGATCACCAACATGTTTGAATTGTACATAGTCAACTACAACGCGTTTGTTACTTTCGTTTATTTTATATCAGTCGATTAACGGTAAATTCCCAGTAAAAGATAATATACATCAGTAAGACATAATCTTGAACAAAATGTTGATTTGACTATCAGTAGACCTGTAAGATAACTTACAAGTCACATTCCTTCCATAAAAATGCTTTGAGATGACTGCTAGATAAAACTTTTTGGATAAAGAGTAGGACAAAAATTAATATCTGTATCAATTTAAGAAATATTTGTCATGAAGCAATGCATGTACAAGAACAATAAAAGTATCATCTTTTTTTCTTCATATTTAGTTTCTTGAGATTTTATACGATTTCAATAAGAGTTAAGAGAAAAAAGAAAGAAAAAATTATATATCAAAAAGCAATCTAGATACCTAATGTTAATATTTTTTAATTGTTATAATATTACGTCGGGGAAAAAATTTTTTCTTCGTATTTAAAACAATTTTTTTACAAAAGTTTTTCATTTGTTGTGAAATTTTTACAATTATATTGTTTGCTAGAGCAAAGTTTCAGCTTTAAAAATCTATTTTTTAAATTGCAGTATGATGATTTTTATCAGAGTTATGAGCAATCAAAATCAAAATGCTCCTTTACTTAACTCGCGAATAACTCAGGAACAAAAAATCATAGGAACATTTAAAAAAAAATGATTTTGTAGGGAAAGTTTCAAGCTTTTACGAAATAGTCGAAAGTTTTCGTAAATTTTTTTTGGGCACGTGAGAAACCCCCAAAAGTGAAAAGAAAATTTTTCTTTTTCAGCTCGTAGTTTTTTTAAATGTAAAAATTACCAAACTCACAGAAACTCAAAAAATATAGTAACTTTTCGAAAGAGATTTCAAGCTTTAAAACCTTTTTTTTTTAATTTAAATTTCGTTCATTTTTGATAAAGATATATAATTTTGAATTAAAAAATACGAAGAAACTTTTTTCCTGACTCAATATTATTAATATGTTATTAAACAAACATTTTTCAACAAATAAAATTCAAGATAACAATCTAATCAAGATACTAATCTAAAGTGTTTTATTATTTATATTCTAGGAAATTGTTTTTTTTTTTTTTCAAAATTAAAAAATATGGAAAGTAATAGAAATTAACTGTCATATTACTTCTCGTCGCATCGAATATACTGTATACAAAAAGTTATTGCATATCATACAAATTTAACGGAAAAAACATGATAAGAATAGAATATTTAAACTTATAAAAGTAATAAATTTTAAATTAAAAGTTGAAAAGAAAGACCGAAAAAATACTGATGATTATATTACACGAAGGACATACAATTCTAGAGATTTGCTATATAAAGCTTTAACGTAAAAGAAATAAAGAATTGATTAATTTTTACAAATCTATATCGAAATTTACAATAGCATGCGAATATGTATATGATATATTATGATATTGTTAGCTCTTTTTAAGTAAATTTTAAGAATATAAAAATGTGTCCCTTTACTTAGGGTATATTCAACTAAAAACCATTTTTTAAAGTTTCAAAATATTCGGCATTTATATTATCCTAAATAATATACGTAACGTTGATCATCAGTTTTACTATTGCAAAGTCTAACTGCAAGCAATAAATGACTCGCAGTGATAATATAGAGGAAGAGAACACGTAATATCTGCACGACGACGCGGCTTAAGTTTAACAGAGTCATCGAGGTAGATGAGTAAGTGCAGTATTTATATACTGCGTTTCGGTTAGCCGTAGCATATGTGATTTGTACGTGTTGATAAGAGTAACTACAGAGAAATTGTGTATGGAGTAAGAGCGATTAAATAGTCTGAGGATTGTCGACGTAAAAGGGAGTATTTCAGCGGGTTAAACGAGCCTTTCTGAATGCTTCTGTTCTAGCTGGGAACGTTATTTATTCCTGACTTTCACTAACAATCCTATTTAGTGGTTTCAATTTTCCATCCTTCTCTTTTCCTTGTAGTTGGGCATAGCTATTACGTCTACGTGCCTCCAATACCATGAAAATGAACAAGGTATAGAGATAGAATGTTAATGTCGAGCAAACGTATATCTTGATGATGTAGTTCGGCATCGAATGCAGTTTCTGCATCCATAAACAAGTGTCCAATTACGGTAGATCTGAAACTCCTCGAAGAGAAGCTTGTTTATTAACCGAATATTTAAAAACTTATTATAATATATTAATGTTTGCGACTTATTTCGAATAAAATATCGACTTATTTCGAATAAAATATTTCGAATAAAATATAAATCGTAGAAAAATATTGTAATTATATGATTACAAAATGAATTATAAGACGTGACATTATTACACATCTATATATCCGGTAAAGTTATCAATCTAATGTATAAAATGTATGCGCTATTTTATGACTATATAAAAATCCTACTGATAAATATTTATTTCTGGAAATAAATTAATTATAAGAAATTGAAGATATAAAGGAAAAATATTGATATAACATTTTTTATTTCCAATATTTTATTTCACGGTGTGTATAAGTCGCACATACTTGATTGCACAAGTTTCTTGATTAATGAACTTATAGATTATAAATTAGCAATTTGAATGCAACATTTTAATTAAGTTATGTTCAATGATGTTATATATATTCGGTTAAGTTATGCTTCAGTGTGAGCAACATGCTATATATCCTAGCAGATTTACTTAACAATTTAAGCGTATACTGATTTAATGTCGTAATTACCGTTTTGGAAAGCAGAATTCTGCATGAAACTTGAGCGCTTGTATCAGTGATGCCTACCCTTCAATGTAACTTGTTAACGACAAAAGCCAAAGTTCAATTACGATCGATTTGAAGTTTAATTTACAATGACCAGAAGGTTAAATAAAGTATTTGATGATGCAGTGGGAACTAGTACACTAGTAATCTGTATCTATGAATGCTCTTTGAATGGAGTTTTATTTTTATATATAATATCAAATTAATTTAATTAAGAAGATATTTGATGAAATTTTTGAAAAACTTTTAACGACAGACAACTCAATTCATCCATTTGAGTTTTTATTTACTTCATTATACAGATTATTAAAAAAATTGTTAAGAATATAAAATCATATATTTGTCTAAATTCATGTATGTAGAAATAGAAAAAAAGAAATCTTGCATATGAATTCCTTTTCAAGCGGAAAATTGATTTTGAATATAGGTCGCAGTAATGTTTGACCTCTTCTGGAAACTGACGAGAAGTCAATAGCTTTTCATAAAAGGCGGATTACACTTTCGTACGAATTGCTTTATGAAGGCCTTAAGGCACTCAAGAGCCATCTTGCAAGAGAGCTTTTAACAATGAAAAACGGAGGATTTAGTAATTCGTTCGCGAATATACCGGAGGTGACGGCTATACATATATATATAGAATTTATATAAGCATGTTTTTGAAAGACTGTATTGCATTTTTTATTTTATCTTGAGATTGTTTAAAAAAAATATAATAAGTTGAGTGCTTTTTAAATGCACTATACACATCCATAATAATAATATCTTTACTAAAAAAATATGAATATAAACATGCAAATGCAAAATAAAAAATTTATATAACATTATTATTTCATCTTACGTTAAAAATAATTTATAGCTAAACATAAATATTTAATTTTTATGACTTTGAATGGAAATTATAAATTTCTTACTTTCTATTATTATACGTAGATACATCACTACATTAAATATCTAAGAGGGATGATAAATACAATACATTCACGCTATCAATCGAACATGAATAAATGATTTCAAACATACAATAATTTATTTTTATTTATTTTATAATTTTTATTATAAATAACATTACAATTATTCACGTTTATGATAACGTTAAATTATTGATTATAATATTTTTATTAAATGTGTTCGTTATTATATATTATATATTACGATTCATTATTATGAGAACGTACAGAATATTTAAAATATTAATATAATATTAATAGGAAAATTATTATTAATAGTTTAATAATAATGAAATAAATATATAAAATATATGAAAAATTAATTTATGATGTGCTAAATTCTAGTGATTTAATTTTAAAGAATTATGAAATTAAAAAATATTAATTACATTAATTATTGCTTTAATAACTAATAATTGACTAGTTATTGCCAACTAGTTAGTATTTCAACTATCTCCATATGATTTGATAATCGAATTGATAAAACTGCAAATGAAGAAAATCCAGGCTGAGATTCTATTTTCGACAACAAGTCCTTTGTAGTATTTTAAGATGCTTATTAGCAATATTAATATTATTATTAAATTGACAATCAATGTAATTTGCGATATTATTTCTAGCTTCAGTTTATGAGTGCGTTTTAAATCTGACAAATTGAATTGGTGAGTTTTACAAAACTGAAAAATGTATTAAAGTATATACATTATCAAGCATTAAAATCTACTTCCTATTAAAATAGGATTTATTTTTATTGATCTAATTTTTACTTATAATCTAAAAAATATACTTATATTTTATGAACAAATCGTTAGTTTTTAAATCGTTGTAAAAACGTTTAAAAATAATTGTCCATTTATATCGACCGATTACATATCAAATAAAAAATAATGTTAGCTATTTGAACATCGAAAAATAATACAGAAAAAAAATTGAAAGTACTTACGACGTTTCAAAATAAACAAAATTATTATTATGCAAGTACAAATAAAATACAAACGAGATTTATTTCACTATTGGAACAATTTATGTTAGATAGGATGGTGCATCATTATCATGCAAACCGCAAGGATAGATGCTTGTGTGAAATGCTATACGCACGACATTCTCCATTGTGGGTTTTCACGAATTCCATGAATGCATGCGTGGTTATCATTCGATGGATAACCGAGACCGCTATCGAGTTTAACCCTTAAGTACAGAACTGATCATATGCCCTACTCATACACGCATATGCACAGACGCCTGTTTCACACAGATTATCTTCTTTATATGATACTATATATCCAGTATATGACATCAATATCTGGAAATTCGATCTATCAATAATCGTGTATATGTGTGCATTTTCCTGTGTGTGTATATATACTGTGTGTTGCTGTGTGTATGATTTAAAAATAAACATCCAGATATTTTAAATATAAACATGAAGTTTTTGTTGCTTCTAATCTATTGGTAATTAGAATTGATATTGAATGTTTTTATTTTAAGCATTTGTCATGATATTAATTTATTTTTATTCCAAATCTACGAAAAGAAATAAATCGGTAAAGATAGCGGTCATCAGCTATTTTTTTAATAGTGTAATTATCAATGCTTTTAAAAAATAATTATATTTTATTCGAATAGTATTTGTTATGATTTGTTTTATTATTATTGTTCATATTACAAGGAAAGTAAGTACAATGGATTTTAAATATAACAGTGTTTTATATTTAGCAACGAAAATTTATATGTATTTATTAATACTACAAATATCTTATTATATCAAAATTATGAATTTATATTAGAATTATTTCCAAAACGTTTTATCATTTTCTGATCTTACAAGATTTCAATATTTCAACAAACTATGACCTTATTGATTATATTGACATTTCCCTCTTTTCTAGATTTTCTTATATTAATGTAAAAAGCCCTGTAAAATTTACATGTAGATATAAAATGTGCAGATGCAAAATTAGTATATGCATGCGTAAGAAAAATGGAGAGTCACAGCGCACGCGACATTTAAAAATGGCGTTAGGTCACCAGAAGGACGTAACCTTGGTCTATAAAGTGATGTCAAAGAAATTTCAAGATATTAATCCTTTAATACCGGAACTTCATTTTACAAAATGTCCTTCAACTTTCCTTCAACTTGAAATTTGTTAATATCCAAATAAACAATTTTTATTATTTTATACTTATATTTATATTTACACTTGTATTTATAATATTTTATTTTTATGTCTATATTTTAATTTTAGTCGAGTCTGCAATTATATTTTGTAAATGAAAGAGTAAATTAAAATTTACTAACTATTTAAAGAACTAAAGTCTCTATTATTTAATTATACGCGGCATTACGAAAAATTGAAAATGTATAGAAAATTTTTTCGAATAAAATCTATTATTATTCTTTTCTAGTACATTTTGCAGGTATTAAATATTAGATATTTAGTAGTTTGTGTTTATAGAGTAAGTTCATAGAGTAAGCTTTTTATCCGATTTCCTAGTCATCAGACAATGTACATAATTCGTACTCAACAACTATGCCACGAGTATAATTATTATTGTTGACGCTCGCATTTATATTATTGCAGAGGACCATTCAGCGTCGTTCGGAAATGCATTCACCGTCACACCGGGCAAATTTTTGCCGTGAAAATTGTCGATGTGGCGAAATTCACCTCTAGTCCTGGGCTCAGTACTGCGGGTGAGTGTGTGTGTGTGTGTGTGTGTGTGTGTGTGTGTGTGTGTGTGTGTGTGTGTGTGTGTGTGTGTGTGTGTGTATATATGTATATATATATATATATACACATATTGTATAAGAATGACGTAGGTATACACACACAAAAAAGATAAAGAGATATCCGGAGGTATTTTTTTCTGATTTCGAGTTCCTCACGTTTGAGCAGCTTAATAAAAAACGCAGATTTTTCGTGCATTATACATAATATACATTTAAATATCGAACATTCAATTGAAGTTGTTGAATAAATATATTTAATAAAATATCTCTCCAAAACTTTAAAATATCAGATAAAATATTTTCAAGAAACAAGAGTATAGATATTTTTGTAAAAGATCATTTTGGGATAGATGTCTTTTGTAATCTATGATCAATATTAAAGTTTTTTAATTTGGCATATTTTAATTTGAAAGTGCTTTAATTAATAACATTGCTTTTATATATTTTATAATATTCTTGTAATATTCGGAGATAAATAAATCGATTTAAATTTTATTGAGTTATTTCTCCATTACACAAAGAGTCCATTACACAAAATAGTCTCTCATGTTTTATACATTCAAGTTTATCTAAATAAAGAAGAGCACCATTCCTATCGATTTGTAAATACTCTTCCATTAATTTCCATCGTGTTTTCGAAGCAAGGCCTATACTTCCCTATCCGTTCACCTACCGACAACGTACGCTGCTTTTCCCAATGCTGCCGACTGACTAAACATAGGTTCGAGTTGTGAATCGACGCGAAAGCCATTGTGCAATTGAATGGAAAGGCGGACCATTGTCGCCGCGCACATTTTTCGGGGATTTAACCCAACATACCAGTCGACAAGTCTAAATGAAATATACGAGAAGAATGCATTGTTTAAAAACCAGTTTTTTCTAATAAAGCGCCTTTTTTCCGGAAATGAGAGTAATATTTAATTTTTACTGAGCACGGAACTGGTGAACCAGGTGTGAACATACTATGAGCTCGCTAACAGATAGGCCATAGCTGAGCAGAGAAAACGACTTTGGAATGACATTTTTCATATAATTTCTAAATTCCCTATAGCATTACTGCAATAAATCAGAAAAATAGACTAAAAACACCTCCCAAAAAAAATAAATGTATAAATCATATGTATTAATAATGAAACAGATGTTCATTTAAGATACCATATGGAATCTCTTTGGGATTATATGGACCTCACGTGGAAATATTCGGAAACATATGCGAACAGAGTATAATATTTCGTTCCCATTCGTGAGATATAATTTTACGTATGAAGCAAGATGTTTTATTTCGCTAGATGTCGTAAAATATTAGTTTTCTTGTTCATTCTTTGTTGTCATTTTTTTTCCTCTTTTTTTTATGATTACTTTCTTTCTCATTTTCATTATAAGTGTTATTTAATCAAAGTTAAGATTAAATATCTTAATATTTTAATTATTGACATTATATTTTTTGCTAAATTATATTTACTAACAATATGTTAAAATTTTTTAGAAATTAAACCGTATTACCGAACTAATTTGCAAATAGAAAGTATAATTTTATTCTTTAGGATTAAATAAAGTTTATATTAATGAGATTTTAATTTAGTTGCAAAGATAATTAATTACGAAATTATAAAATAGCTGCATGTATAATTTAGTGATAAATTTTGCAAGTTCATATTGCTGTTTTTATTAGCCAAAAAATTTATCAATGGAAGATTCATTGATAAATTTCTTTATATGCATCAAAATTTTATAATTTACTAATTTGGAATTAATTAATTTACTTTTAGAGAAATGTATAAAATGTATAAATTATAAAAGAAATGTAATTTGTTAAAGAATTTTTATGTTGTTTTACAAGTTAGCACACTAAATGTTTTAATGTTATTAAGTAAGTCTTTGTTTAAAATTATTGCAAATAGTTTTTTATATTTTTTTATGGTATAATTTTTGTTTATACAAGTAAAAGCTAAAATATAAGCTATTCTGTTATTATAGTCGATTTTCGTAGTTTTGTTATTCGTAACTTTGACTACAGATTACATTGCAGTTGAATGCAGATACGGCATCGAAATTGACTCTAATAAAAACTGGGAAACGTTTTTTCGCATTTAATCCAGATTTAGTATCTACAGTTTCATTTAATTAGAATAAGATTAAAATTATCTATTCTGATTTTTTTATAGGCATCTATGTACAAAGTATTTATTTTCTTTAGATTTTTCAATATAAATAGATTGTTTCAATATAAATAGAAAATTTACATAATTTTATACATTCGTAATGTAATAAATTTGTATAATAATATTAATTTCTTATATAAGTTGACAATACTGAAATTTTAGTTTATGATAATATACACAGGTATATACATTTTACAAATAAAATATGTTTTTATTAAAACATTTTTTAATATTATTTCTTGTCATAAATTTCTTGTCATCTTTAAAAATTTGTCATCTCAAAATTTTTGACATTTTTATGACAAAGTGGATTGCGTTAAGAATCTCTCTAGTAAAACAAAATTTGTTTAAAACAATTTGAACCATGTTTAGTCAATGATTTTAATCTCCATGATGTATAATGCGTGAAAGCCATCTGCTGCGTTAAATCTACGTTTCATATGTTTTAGATTTAAAACGAGAAGCTACAATATGCCATATGTTGAAACATCCACATATTGTGGAACTGCTCGAAACTTACAGCTCCGAGGGCATGCTATACATGGTATTTGAATAGTAAGTATGCAAAAATGTATATATTTTATATTTTAGGAAATACATTTTTTTATTTAGCTCATCAACAAATTTAATTATAATTTGACAAAAACAAATTGATAAAAACAAACCTATTCTACTTAATGTGCAACATTTATCTAATTACAATATTTTATCTAATAATAAATTTAGATACAGTAATCTCTAATCTTTTACAAAATTAAAACTGTAAAAAATAACTATAGTATAAACTTATTATTATATATAGCATAAATTATAGTTATATTCTTTTAATCATGAACTTTTAACGAGTCTTTTTTTAGAAATACAACTTTTCGAAAGGCGTCAATCTCGTCCTTTATATGCCAACAAGTCTACTCTTTCATTTTCCTACTTACTACCTTCGTAATTACTACCTTCAAGCTAATGAAACGTTATGTTCGTAACATATGAAATGAAAAAACATTACGTTTATCGAAAATGGGAGACTCGGTAAAATAAATACGTGACATTTCCTTAACGGCTCTATCTTTACTCTATCTTTACTCAGGAAAAGCACGTTTTCCATTTAGTTGTTTGCTATCTATTATAATGTTTTACTATAGTTCGCTATAATTGGATACACACATCCGAGGTGCTCTCGAAATAATCTACGCTATCGGATAAGATAGCTATGGTTTTTAATAGACTCGGTGCTCAAGGCGTTTTTAACGAGACTATTTAAATAATATGACACTCAACAACACTTCGTTATTTCCTTTAGTTTAATGGGATATTATTTATGTCATAAAAAATTCTTATTCAATGACAACATTATCGATATGACACGATTAGATATACAAATATTTTAATCAATAATTTTCTGTGAATTAATTAAGCGTTAGAAATATTATGTTACATTTGATCATAATCGATATATACATGCAGATAAAATATCAATTAAATAATTAAAAATGATTCATGAATAATTAAAACAAATAGGAATCAAAGAACAAGAAATATTCAAATTATTATAAAACAGATTCATTTATCGCATCACCAGATATTCCTATTTCAATATTTCATTTCTTTTTCAGTATGGACGGCTCTGATTTATGCTTCGAGGTCGTAAGACGAGCAACTGCTGGATTCGTATACAGTGAAGCAGTTGCAAGGTAAGAAATTCATCATTATATCTATCATCGCGCGTGAGCACACTGTGCGAACGTCGCGAATCCACAGCAGACAGTATATCCATTTAAACATTATCCACTAAAGCTAAGACATCGTTTACTTTAGATGTAGTACGATATGCTGGCATTATGTCGCATGAATACATAATATTCTGTATTGTTCCATCCTAAAATTTCCAGGAGTTTCAGCTAATTGTGGCTATATATATTAAATTCATCTTTTATTACTCATATTTTTTCAGAACAATTAAAACATGTAAAAAATACATATCCGAAAGATTTACAGAACATTGTTTCCATTGAAGTACAATTATCACATAACATCTAGATTTAACATGTGATGAAAACTCTACTCTAATCTGTTTATTAATCTTGTTAAGACGAAGATGCGTCCAAGATGAAATTTGATAAATTAATTGTTTTCATCGAGTCACTTGGAAGTACTGAAACTTGGAGTACTGAAACGTGATTACCTTTTGTATGTTACACTCGATATAATGCAAACGGATTCTCTCTCTCGAGTCTCCCTAGAGCGTAATAAATCTCTGTCTCGATAAATCCTTGACTGCGATCCATTAGATTCGCTATACTCGTTCATGTCACGCTTGAAATAACAGTAGTCTTCACCTCGAGAGGATCCTATTAAAACTGTTCACAAATATGTCTTATATTTTTGACATTATGAAGAATTATTAGATAATAAATCATGTTTAATATAGTATCTCTGATAGAAATAACTACTAAATAATATCTGATTATAAAAGGAAGATATACATTGCAAATCGTTTTCATGCGTTTAAGTACTTAGCAAATACCTATGTATATCCCCAGGATCAGATATGATATGTAATCTCCATGATATAAATTACACATGAAATAAAACCTGATCATAAGAGGAATATAATACATTTTAAATTGTTTCCATATGTTTAAATATACTTAGGAAATATCTATACATATATATTTTCTATATTTAAACGTATAGATATTTTATATATTCTCCAGGCTTAGATATAAATCATCTTTTTCAAATCTTTACTTTCTTTTGTCTGAAAAACATGCTTTTTTGTTGTTCGAATTTCTCAGAATCAAAAACTTTATATTAATATTACATATCAGATTCACAAACGTTATGTATTCACTGCATATAGATATCTCACATTACAATGCGCTCAAAAGATCTCAAAGTATTTGATTGATATGAAAGTACAATGAACATAGTATAGTAAATAACTGCATCGTTTTTGTCTGTGCGGTATTTCATATTTTGCTTCTGGCAATACACTGTGTCATCAATATCTTGTTTTTATTTTAGACTGTATTTCCTTTTTACATACTTTGTAAAAAATACTAGTGATAATGTCAAGAGTCATTTAGAAAGGGTTTTATACCGTATACAACTGCATGAAAAATGTTACTCTAAAACGTATATTTATCTATTAATTAAATTTAAGTAATATGATTTTGGTCCTTCCGTTTGATGTGGTTTTATTTAATAACTCATAAATACAATTAAATAATATTGTTAATATAGTTTATTACATTTACTGTTTATAACATAAATCAATTCGAAGTTTGGATTTGTATTTATATTATTTAGTATCTTGACTCTTTATTTATCGAATGAATTTTATTAAAACTTCATGTCGTAAAATCACTTCATGATATAACGAGGCATGCCTTAATCGCTATATTTAAATTCTCAAAAAGAACTGGTTTTCTCTCGCGCGCAAATGCTTCTCCCATGCGGCCTTTGCTATTGTTCTCGGCTGAGGGCGTACTTTCGTGACGTATTCAGAGAAAGGTATGGTGTAACGCCAGTACCTAAGAAAACTGCATTTTCTTTTGCAGTCACTACATGCGACAGATCCTCGAAGCATTGCGTTACTGCCATGAGAATGACATTATTCATCGTGACCTGAAGCCGCAGTGCGCCCTCCTGGCTGGCAAGGAAAATTCCGCCCCGGTGAAGCTGCGCGGTTTCGGCGTTGCCGTGCAACTCCCGACTTCGCAATCTAATGGCGTTGGTATGTTCATACCTTCTTCTAATTCACTTATGTTTTCTTTACGCGATCTATTTTACATGGCGTAGAGAGAGATTCACATTGAAAGTCGTGCGACCTCAGCTCTGGGATACCCGACTTCCATTATTAATGATTCTCTATCAACTTCTAACAAAGTTCTATATACGTGACACATACGACCATTATCATATAAAAATAACTCTATTAGTTTGAAAAATGGCTTTAAGCTAGCGTCTATTAAATACGTACCTTTTAAATTTAGTTAAATCAAAAAAATTCGGAAAAAAAGTTGTCGTAAGTAAAATTTTAATGTTAAAAATTAATTTAGAAAATATTGAGTTTAACGTTTAAGATATTGAACGCGATTAAAAAATAATTACAATACAGTTTCGATAAAATAATAATCAATTTTTAATTTTTATGAATTAATTTTTTATCTGTTTTTTTATTTCTATTTTTTCAATAAATATTATGTCATATCGAAATTTAATTAAATTTAAACTGCTTGAAAATATTGATTGCATCTGAAAATCTCTTTTCATTTTTATAAAAATATCAAATCTTTAATTTATAACGTAGAATAGAATTTTCTAGATGCTTGAGAAATACTTGCATGTCTTACAATATAATGAAATTTTTTTTTAAATAACATGAAAAGGGTATATAACATTATTACTGCCATAGTTGAAGAAAATCAACTTTATAAAATTAATTTTCGCAAAGTTTGCTTGTACATTTTGAATTAGTTTGCTCAGAATATCTCATCGACAAAAAATATCATTTTGAGAAAGTTTTTGTTATTCCAATATATTGAAAAGATATATCGATTAAGTCATGGTAACAAAAACATCACTTGAAACGTCACTTGAACTGAAGTATAAAATCGTCGAGACGTAAAATAGAATTTACTTGGGCTATGCAAATGCCTTAAACACTTTAGTTTCCCTTTATTTCGTGACATAGTTCATGAGAGCTGACGTCGTGCTGCTTTTAGCGCGACAGCATTAAAATTACTAAATTTTTCATAATATTTTTAAGTGGTGTCAGCGCTAGGCGAGAAGTGAAAATACAACATTGACGTTATTAAGATGAATAGGGAGATTATATCTCGAAATATTCATAACTTTATTGCCTCGTGATTAATAGCTTTCATAGAAAGCAATACGATGGCTTTTCTACAATCATTCATAATATAACAAAATATTATTTAATAGAACTCTTTATAATATCACAAGTATATATTTAAATATTACGTAAATTGTGATATTTTATAACATAAATTTAAAGATAAATCTTCTCCAAAATTTCACCTGATCTGGCGCCAACACTACTTATATTTAGCAAAATGTACGCTGATGTAAATTATATTTACGCGTAAATATAATTATACGCTTATTCTGCAAATTGGCTGAGAGGCACTATTCAATGCTCATACATCTATTATCGAGACTCTATACATCTAAGTATTTATGTCTATTTTGCTCTGGTATACATGAAGTTAAATATCAGATTATACATTAATTTTATATTAATTATTTGAATTTTTTAAACGTTAATCGAGTTAACATACTCACAACTAACAACTCGTATACATACAAGCGTATATACATATAATGAATTTTGCGTCACAGCTAATTATTCGACACATTCTTTAAATATGAAAATACATTTAGGATCTACAAATTTATGATTAAACTGTTTAATTATATATGGTATGTATTTGTGATAATTTATTAACTTTTTATATTATATAGAAAGATAGTTTTTTAAATATAATAATACATTTTTATTCAGTATCTTTATAAAGTTTTATTTTTTTTATTATGTTGAAAAAAGCTTTTGTCTAAAATTAAATATACATAAATAATATATAATTTTGGAATAATACCTTTAATTTAAATGATTGCATTATACATATATTCCAACTAAATTATTATTTAATTAAGTGTTATACAGTTTATATACGCTTAACCTATTTTCGCGTAGCGATCTCTTTCGCATTAATATTTTTTGAAGGCTAATGGACTATAAAAGATCAAGGCTATCTCACAACGAGAACATCGTTAGTTCAAAAATCCAATATTATTACGCCAAATGTTAAAAAAATTTATTGATACAGCATATCGTCGATTTTATTTTACGAGAAACGTGGTATATTTATTATTGAAAGGGTTTACATGTTTCTATTTGAGAAGTTAATTTTAAATTGCCAACCTGTTGGTATTCAACCGGATTCATTATGACTAGTTCAAATGAGTGTCATTTAGCTGTGCTGCTTCCTTTTCATTTATAGCACTATAAAAGAAGAGTTTTCAAATATTCAGTAGCAAAAGGCAACATATCCCCAGAGATATGGCATTATTATTGTTAGGGATGTGTGTCAATGCATCTTTGACTCAAGATTAATTAAGTTTTTGTGAAATAAATTATAATTATTATCTCCTGAGGAAAGTTCTTTTTACATGTTACAAATGTACGACATCATTTCCAATAAAGATATGACTTAATAACCTTCACAACGCAGTGCGATAGTAATATTAACGGGCGAATGAGGACAAAAAATCTATAAAAAGTGCATTGAATATTGCCTCCTCAGAGTTTGTAATTCAAATTTTTATCTTTTTTTTATTCTTTTTCTTTTTTTTTTTTTCGTACCGATACAATGTGTTCCTGGCTCTCATCAAGCGTCACTTCAAAGACACTCGGTGTTTTTGTATCGTCTCTCTTTTGAATGCCCTACTCTGCGATTATTGGCTGGCTTGGTCGATGATTGGCAAATCACATTCAAAAAATTTCTCGGTGTTCAATGTGCACAATGCAACAGCTTTTATCGGATTTCTTCCCTACTGACAATCGTGATGCTCTCTTCTCTGATCAGCCGCAATCGATTGATGTTTATGCATTTTTTTTTATAATCTTTCGCTGCTTCGATATCGCATGGTTCCATTTGTAGATGCTCTTGTTGTTAGCGACACTTGTAGATATTCTAGACTGTACTGTTACGTCTTGGACTAATTTTAGACTTCCTTTGCGTGATCAGCGCAATTATTGTTGTCGTGCGTCTTCAAGTGATTTATTTCATTAGTAGCCATGCGATGTTAAAGAAGCGTTTTCAATTATGAAGGAAATTAGGAAATCATCTTTCGCCAACCTATATAATTACATTATGTTAATGCCGACAATCGATATTGGAATCGCATTATCGATTTTATAATAGCACCAGCATCGCGTTACATCGTATCGCCGTTAAGAGCTGTTGATAGAACACACGTTATCCGTTGATTTCTTACTTTCGTTCCATTTATTTAATATTTAATCAAGATTAACATTTAATCGAAGTTAGAGGGTTAATAATAGCATGGCATTATCAAAAAGGACATAGAACAACACAATGAATGAATAAAATAACAATAAAATAACAGTATTGCTATTTTCATTTGTATTTAAAGAATTTAACCCCGAAATATTGCCATAAAAACAATATAATGATAATGTGTGTCACTAATAATAGTATGACACGTAACACTGTATACACTTTTATATGACGAGGCGCAGGATAAGGTGGTTCCCGCCAATCGATAATAGAATTCAATACCGATAAGAACTTTTGTCGGGGTTAATTGCCCCTTCATTCCGCCTAAGACGTTACGATATTATACCAAGTCAGATATTAATCTCTCCTCCAACTCCCACGGCTGTCGTCTCTGATCTTCCCAGTTCGAAACTAATTTGGCATTCTGTGAGAGTAAACCGACGGCGTTCCAAATACGTAGGCCGGAGATTGACTGGAAAAACGTCGTGTAAACTGGGACGCACAACTTTTTATATACGAGCAAAACAAGACAGTGTTCGCCGCGCTGGGATTACGAATCTTTTTAAACAAAAAGTTTCCGACAGCGTGATTAAATACGCATAACGTTGCTGCGCGACGTCTCTCCTTTAACGCTCTATCATGCTTATTTCTTACATATAGCTAATGTTTCATTCTCAACTCTTTATGACTTGAATTCGCGCATAACACCGTGCATGTAGAGAGTAATGCGAAAAAAAGCACAAGTATACCGATGAAAGTTTTCCGCGGATTGCATTATGCAGCGACAGCGCGAGAAAAGCACGTCGTCTGATTACACTTTGATAACGTAAAATTTGGTTTGAATGAATACAGCATGTTACACGACCGAGTATCGGCAGTGTCTGAGCCCAAAGGGGCAGCTCTACTTGAAGGCCGACAGCGAGGGTAAGCCTGATCTAACCTTTAATCATTACTTCCGCAGGAGCCTTGTCTCAT
>NW_017259192.1:4408775-4416840 GCF_001594045.1 Atta colombica | reverse complement strand
TATATATATATATATATATATATATATATGATTTGGCTAATATTCGACATATTAATATATTAAGTAATATATTATTTAATATTTTAATATGTATATGCACACTTATTTTTTTCTCGGATGTGTTTGGTTTACAAATTTGTTGAAGAATGTCATTCTCGAATTGTATACACTTCTTATTGAGCTTCGCTGATATTGTCTTCAGCAATACGTTTGTCTGAAGCGGAATTAAGAACATGAATGAAAATGAGAATGAAAATTTAAATTTTTGTAATCATTTTTGTGTTTTATTGAAATAAAAATTAAGAGTGATAATTGTGCATCTGTAAGTGTGATATCTATTTTTCATATATTTTTCTACACTAGGATGATCATCACAAAATCGTTGGAAGTATAGGCAATTAATCCGAGATTTGTCATATATTTTATGTAAGATTATAAAACGAACGAATTAAAGCAAGCTATTTGATAGTCTCTATACAGATTTTGTACTAACAGGATCATACGCAGACTTACCGTACCGTACAATACAAGTAAACTTTACAAACGTCGCGGAGATATGCCAAGCTCGACATTTTACATACCAATAGACGCACACACACACCACCAGAGAATTGTGTTGATCGGCCTAAGGCCAATGGATCTGTCTCTTTTGATCCGAGCGAGAGTTTGATTTCCTAAATAAATGCGGCAACTTAATAGCCAGGTCGGTCTTCCTCCAGCGGCGTTGATGATAAAGAACACCTTATCATCCGTGAAACCGTTAGTAAATCGCGAAATTATCGTGACGATAACAATCCTTCTCCTTTCTCTCTGTGTTCTTTCGATAGGCCTGATCTCTTCGAGCTGCAATTTCCCTTTTGAGGACCTGACCGACGCCGAGGATTCGCTAGTGAGCGACACGGAGGACAATATCGGTATCCACATGCCTGCCACATCTACATAACATCTGATGATTTACCACAATCGGGGGTAGAAATGAGAAAGTATCGCGTCTATTTAAAGTATCTCTCTTAAAAAGAGATATTCCTTTCCGCGTCCTTGAATATAACTCCCGGCTTCTTATACTTACGTCACTGTGTCGTAAAATATTATTGAGAACTGTTTCCATCAACGACAAGGCCAGACGTATACAGGATGTTCTCTATTACTCGCATCAACTATATACATATATTTCAAAAGATATTGCGGATATGAAAGAGAGCAGTATTGTTGAAACGAGAGCATTTCGATCAAAATCAACAATGTTATTCGTTTGATCATTCAATTCATTTCTTCCAAATGATCAGTTTTTATCCAATTTAGATTATTATTGATACATTGAATGAATTGTTCTCTACAAAGCATCCTGTATATAATGGGAAAGAAAAGATTCACAAGAAGAGCAAGAGCAAGAGCATGAGGCAAGAGCGAAACGACAGTAGTATAATTCAGTTGAAAATGACTCCGAGTTCATTTTCATGAGCGAAACGCGCACATGAATGTATAGCATTTCATAATTGTCGCTATCGATCAGTCCAGTTTCGTGATTATCCTCGTTTGAGGCAATATAGTGGACGTTCTACCCCCTGTGTGGTATCGTTATATTAGTTTGAGAACGTATAGTGTCTGCATAGACACTCAATCTACATGCGATAGCAGTATTCCTGTGATATTATTGTGCAGGTCGCGTAGTAACAGATATTTGTTGTGCCATCGAGGGGAAGTGAGCGAGAGAACAATTCTTTCCCCTTTTTTCTGTTCCCACCTGCCCCGTCGTCCGCGTATCTGATTTTGTAATGCGCGAATGACGTACGCTCTGCTTCATCGTTGTAGGATTGGGACAAGTCTTTGACAAAATTGAAGGGTTCGTTATGAATCGTTATTAAATTATTTCATTTTATTGAATATATTATAGAAAATCTAATACTGGCCAATTATTGAAAGGCAGTAATTATTTACTTATTTTCAATATTAAGAGCACTGTTGTGCAATATTTTTGGTATTTAAAAGTAAATAATTAATTACTTTTAGTGATAAATAAGTCAGTATTAAAATGACAGTATTAGATTTCTTAAAGATATAAATATAGCTTTTCAAAATAAAACTAAACGTTAGTCTTTTATATTTTTTATCTATGTTTACTAGAAATCAAAGCTCCTGGGCCAATCCAATCCGCAGCAGAAAATTCTTGAATAAACGTAGCCATTTTTTTTTTAAAGGAATGTCGAAAATATAGAAATCAAATACGAATATTTCTGCAATAACTTGAATTCGGATAGTGACCGAATTTATTCTGTGGCTTTTGAGTTCACCCGTAACATGTATCAGTTTCTGATTGAATTGTTCAAATCGGCTGTTGTCTCCATATCGCAATCATATATATTTTGATAGTTAATTATTATTTATTGTGAATAACGTAGATTATTATGTACTATGAATATACATTATTATATACTATGAATATACGTTAATTATTACGTATATTCATAGTATGAATATACGTAATAATTAACGTATATTCATAGTATATAATAATGTATCAATATGTGTCTATATCAATAAGTGTCTATTTCGAAGAGTACAAATTTTAGGAAAAAAAATATTCTGTAGAAGATAATAATAAATATAAAAATTGGTTAATTTTATTCTAACAATATTAAAATAAATTACATTAAAATAAATTACATAATTCTATGTGGATTATCCAGCACTAAAATTTATACAATATGTTATATTTATTATTATTACAATCGGTAAATGCAGTTGCACAACGGTGAATTAATTTTATGTATATTATTGATATATATATATATATATTGACAATGTTGAACAGTTATCCTTTCCGAATTGAAGTTTTTATCACATTTTTGACGGAAATCTTATTCTTTTTTTTTCTCTCGTACTTGTAATAATTAGATATATTTTTGTTAAACGTAACAAACCCTTCAATCGATTTACCTATTTCTGAGTTTGGTTACGTGAACCAATTACCCGCGTTATTTGGGCCTGTTTATGTCGTTGTTCGTAGCGGTAGACTAGTCTGTGTGTCTGCGTGTGTCTGTCTATTTGTATGCTGCTTTGTGTTTGTCTTTCATCACTTATCGATGACAAATTGAAACTAGTCGCGTCAGAGAATACTATTTTGTTACGAATGTCTGCGAAACGTTTATTTATATCACGAGAAAGGCAAACGCGATAAAATGCAAACATAATATTTTCCTCGATTGAACATATATATCGATTGCTAATAAAACCAAAGCAGTTTCAGATGACGAATTCTAATTAAAATACAGGAATTTTTTGAGAATTTTTACTGTAATACTGTATCTTTGTTTACTAAAAATAATACTTCCTATCTCAATAAATCATACGGTCACGCTAACTGCATACAATCTGAAATTGATATTTTATGCAATTGCTTTTTGCATTGTGGCGAGCAATTTGTTATTAAAATATCATATTTTCTTAATGAAGAACTTAAGTTATGAATAATGAAACTCGATAATTTGATATGTGCAATGTTATCTATACCTACGAAACGCGATACTTTAACCATAAAGTTGCGGAAAAATATGATTTTGTTTTTTTAAATGAAGATGATTCCTCAGAGATATATTAGCATAAATATATTAAATCAGAGACATTTCCTACCGCATTTATCTCACATATTGATTTTGAGATTTTCTGTTAGGAAGAATATTTAATATAATTGATATTTTTTAAATATCAATTATATTAAATATGAAAAATATTTGATTTTCAGTTGATACTTGTAAATCTTACATATGATAAAATATAAGATACACGTTTATTGTGATTAACTCGCGAGTAGAATGGAAAACCTTGAGAATATATGAAATTCTTTCAAGAGACATTTTGGAGACAGATTTTAGAGATGATTATCTAGAATTGTTTTTATGACAACTCCATTATTGAACATTTTGTACGTATGCTTTTATATAACATATTTTTCTCGAAATAAATATTCCTGCTGGAAATTGTGCCAGAAATTTCCCAGATCACTCGTGTATTATCCTGTATCTCTAAATTATACTTGCGTAAAATGCATGTTATTAACTTGTCGCTTCGTTCGTAACTGTAACTGTGTAACTAATTACTTTCGTTAAAAGGCGAATAATTAAAATCATGCAATGACAAGCAGCAACCAAGCGATGAACAAGCCGAAATAAAATATTTTTATTCGACAGTTACATTTTTATTAGCAGATTAGTTTTTAAAAATTCGTCACTCACGCGTGTTTCTCATTATTAAATTTACATTCTGAAATCAAATTCTGCATGCTCTTGATGTGACATTGCATGAAAATTTGTTTCTCTGTATATGCAACTCTTTGGCACCTAGTTGTGGCACTGTTAAATATTACATATTTTTACGTTTTTATTTCTGAAATATTTCTGATTCTATATTCGATTTTACGTTTCTATTTCTGAAATTTCTGATTCTATATTTTAGTCTAAATTTACTTATTGCTTTTTGTATATAAGTAACTGTTTTCTTCTGCACCAGCACCTTTTATTTTTTTATTTAAGTATTCTACTCAAATATATTATGTTATAAATAAATAACTTTTGTTTTACAGAATTTAATATTAAATATTAGGTATACAACTTTGCTTCCGCCGTTTTCCTATAGATGGCTTTAGCGGTAAGTGGTGGTCGAAATAAATAGATCATAGACATCATACAATAAACTTGGGCATCTGTCAACATAACCCCATAGAAACATTAGTCGATTTGTGTCTGCATCATAAAGTTATTCTCGATTGAAAATGTCAGTTTACAAGCCAAATTCTCGTCATTTGCGGGAGATTTTAATTTTTTACTTCAATATGAAGAAATCTGCGGCTGAGGCTCATCGAATGCTCTCAAATACTTATGGTGAGGTCGCTATTAGTGAAAGAACGTGAGTGGTTTCAACGCTTCAAGAACGGTGATTTTGACGTCGAAGACTGGCATAGCGGTGGAAGAGAGAAGGTTTTCGAAGATGCAGAATTACTTGAGCAAGACTCGCATCAAAATCAAGAAGAATTGGCACAATCATTGGGAGTGACTCAACAAGCCATTTCAAAACGCCTCAAAGCCATGGGAATGATTCAGAAGCAAGGAAATTGGGTGCCGTACGAATTGAAGCCGAGAGATGTTGAACGGCGTTTGTTTGCTTGTGAACAGCTGCTTGAAAGGCAAAGACGGAAGGGATTTCTGCATCGCATTGTGACTGGGGACGAAAAATGGGTTCATTACGATAATCCCAAGCGCAGAAAAATGAGGAGTTCCCGGCCATGCTTCCACGTCGACGGCCAAACCAAATATTCACGGCTCCAAGGTCATGCTCTGTATTTGGTGGGACCAGCTCGGCGTAGTGTATTATGAACTGTTAAAACCGACTGAAACAATCACGGGCGATCGGTATCGAACGCAATTGATGCGTTTGAGCTGAGCATTGAAAGGCAAACGGCCGCAATACAACGAGAGACACGATAAAGTGATTTTGCAGCATGACAATGCTCGACCCATGTTGCGAAAGTGGTCAAGACATACTTGGAAACATTGAAATGGGAAGTCCTACCCCACCCGCCATATTCTCCAGACGTTGCTCCCTCTGACTATCACTTGTTTCGATCAATGGCACACGGCCTGGCTGACCAGCACTTCCGGTCTTATGAAGAAATAAAAAATTGGATCGATTCGTGAATAGCCTCAAAAGATGACCAGTTTTTTCGACACGGGATTCGTACGCTACCCGAAAGATGTGGCTAGCGATGGACAATACTTTGAATCATAAATATATAACCAGTTTTTTACAATAAAGCCTTGAATTTCGGAAAAAAAAACGGCGGAAGCAAAGTTGTACACCTATGTCTAGCAATAATTAAAATTATTAATTTAACTTAATTACTTTTACTTTTGTGTATTACAGAAAATGGATTAAAAAATTTTTTTTTTTATCAAAGTTTAATCTTGATATCAATTATTCTAAAATGTTCTACAATATACGCGCGCGCGCTATTAATGCTATATTATTCTTGGAAAAGTATAATCATTCCTTTTATATTAATCGCTCTCAATTATATTATCGTTATCGCAAAATGATGAAGATAAATATCTTATTATAATTTACTTAACATTTTTAATATTTCATACGTGCGAAAACATAATGAAGGGAATATATTTTTACTTATGATATTTATGATATGTTTATTTATTTTATCCAATGTAATAATATATTTAGGATTTATGTAAACGGGTATATAGAAATTAATACATACTTATACAATATCAACACAATGTCTCTTTTTTTCATTACATAAATAAAACATTTAGATGAAATAGCTAAGAGTCCATTCTATAGATAGAATAGTATATAATAGAATAGTATAATTATAAATAGAAGTATGTATCGCAAACATAGGATACATAGTCTCTAGTAGAATATATGTGTAATAAAATATTAAAATATTTGACAAATTTATTATATACTAGTTGTATATTTAAATATTTTTTAAAAAGAAATCCATGCTTTAAATGCGTTAATCTTTATTAATAATTATGTGTCATATTAGATTTTTTGAATATGTAAGGTTACACGATATTCTAATGTTAATTTTTCTGATGTTTAACGATATACTCGCGAACGCAATTATGTCGTCTTTGCTTTACAGCCTTAATCATCTCATCTTTTCCCATGTACACTTTTCAATGTGCAGTGACCTACATTTCCTCTCGTGCTGCTTTCTGTGTCATTTACCGATTCTTAATAAATATAGATTGTTGAAAGTAAGCAAGTTAGCACGTTGGTTATCGTCCGTGAACGATGTTTGTGCCTATATCGAAGAATCGGCTACTTTGTGACAGGTGTATTTGTTTTCGAGGAATGCAGTAGCCTTTGTATTTGACGTTCGTTCTTTGCCATTAATTATACTTGATACGTCCAGTCGATCCGACGTTCCTGATAACGATAAAAGTGGTTTGGATTCTCTCGCTACGGACAATCGATTTGGTAGAGAGAGAGAGAGAGAGAGAGAGAGAGAGAGAGAGAGAGAGAGAGAGAGAGAGGGGGGGGGGAGAGGGAGAATATGTATGTGTGTATATATGTGAATGGATGTGTGCGAGATAGAGCTACCGATTATATATAGTTTATTATATATAGTCGTAAAATCGAGGGAAAATCAAACGCAGATCCTTTATTCGGCTGATAAATTCGGGTCTTACATTTGTCGCAAATACGGTTCCGTTTTATGTATAAACGATCGACTGTGAAGTTTCCGAGCAATCACTCATGCTTCCATTCTTTGGTCATATAAACTATTTCATCCCTTTCGTTCACGACGCTCTTGATCGCGCAGGTCGTGTCGGATGTCCGCACTTCATGGCGCCGGAAGTGATCCAACGGCGACAGTATGGGAAACCCGGTGATGTCTGGTCAGCCGGAGTGCTGCTACATGTCTTGCTAACTGGCACACTTCCGTTCGTCGGATCTCGAGACAGGCTGCGGGAAGCGATCTGTCGAGGGCGGGTGCAGGTAATCGCCATGCCTTATGATCTTATCTTGTTTTTAACACCGCTAATCCGGATGTAACGAGGCGGTTGGAGAATTTTAATAATGCTTGCCCGCGCAACCATTCGCATCCGGGTCGCGCAGTTCTCCGTATGTGACGAATAATTCCGTTTTAATTGAATTTGCAGATGGAGACACCACTCTGGGATCCCATTAGTGAGCCGGCGAAAGATCTCATACAGAGAATGCTTACAACCGACGTGAATCATAGGATCACCATCCAGGAGGTTCTCAACCACAAGTGGCTCAGAGTAAGTGGAACGGTTCGCGCGGTTCGTGCTTCTATTTGGTACTCTTCTAAGCATACAGAACACGAAGGGAAAATCCCGCGTATTAATCCGACGTATTATAATCGTTTGCGCGGGCGTTCGGTGACGATCAGCATTCTACGTCACGCCGCACAACTCCTGATAGAGATAATCGATGTAGCGGCTTCCGTTTCATCGCCGATGATAGTACATCGGATTTTATTTTTTTTATAATTATGCCATAAATATATATATATATATAT
>NW_017259192.1:4403551-4408654 GCF_001594045.1 Atta colombica | reverse complement strand
TATATATATATATATATATAATACACGTGGCCTCGTTCTTTCTTATTATCTCCAATGAATGTGTGCGCACGCGCGCGTCGTATGGTGTGGGTACCTATGTGGTGCAACAGTTAGCCAGTGACCTAAGGTAGGAACACTCGCGGAGTCACCCCCATGCTTCTTCAGTGCAACACACGTGCAACTGGGCTATCGATCGCTATAGCGGGAGCGAAGCTCCGGGCGGTTAATGAAAATAACTATAGTAAAGTACACCTCGCGCTCGGTGTGCACTGCTTAGGGCTTTTTTTATGTGGCTGTACGTTCGTCGAACCCCCGTAGACTTTGTGGAAACAAGTACACTCTCTCTCTCCTTTTGCTTCTCCATGACGGTGTAATACGCCCCGATTGCAGGAAGGGAAAATAATTGCATATCACTTCTGCTGCTTCAGCATTTTCTTTACGATGTTTATGATGTTTACGATGTTTGCGATGTTTGCTGTTGCTTTACACAATGTCTATGAACAAAATTTTTATTTATTAAAAAGCCGATTGATTTGCGCTGATTTAATAAGTTATTTTTTTTTGTTTGATAATTTATTGATGCCTCGAAGAAATATTTTTCTAAATTATAATAAAAATTATAATTATTTTGGCACTTGCAGTTTTGGCATTTGTGATTCATTCCTTGTCAATAAAAGCATGGTCATTATTTATTTTACAACAATTGTTTTATAGCGAATGAACGGATCTTAACTTACAGGATCGTGATAAGGGTGCAGCCCGTATACATTTAGGTGACACTATAGAAGAGCTTAAGAAATTCAATGCGAGGCGAAAATTGAAAGACGCCGTAAAAGCAGCCGTCTCCTCGTCGAAGTGGCATGCTCCGTATTCAGAAGCTAATGGCGACAATTTCTCTGACGTCGGCGATGATGAGATAACTACAGGTATATCGAACGCGAGCGATTTCGGAATTTCATTTCTCCGATACGGTACAAATATTACAAAATGCAATGCAGATAAACGTGTTCCCCTCGACAGATATTTAATTTACAAGGAAGAAAAGGACAAACAGATTTTATTTGGATGAATTTAATCTGTGTTCCAATTATCAGAAACATATTGTACAATATTAAAAATTAAATGAGAAAGCGTTTTAACGTTTCGCTAACGTCAAATTTGGTTTCTTCAAAAATTCAAAAGTACTCTGCATGCATTTAATTGATCGTGATATTTTCAGCAATAAAAGTAATGATGATATGATATAGGTTAATATTTCGTTCACATGTTCATAGCTTACTATTTCAACAATGAGAGATCGATGGTATCGTGTAATTTGGAAATTCCGTTATTTCCGCGAACATTACGTTAATAGGCCAAGCAAATGAGCGCAAATAAGCACGAATGAATAATTTGCCTCAATGAGTGGGAATGGCGTTACTAGTATAAATTATTTATTTATACATATATATGTTTACGTTCGCTCGCTTGATCTGCATCCAGCTTAATTGAGATTACTCAGTATTATCTACCGCTATATACATAGATTACAATTACAATAAATCATCAAATGCTTCAATAACGATTTCGTAAAATCAATATTTCATACGTTCTTACGTTATAGGCGCTGTAGCTGAAATTGTGGATTGCTTGGATGACATTGAAATTCTTGAGGAAAGTGACAGACTGTTGCGATCGGAAGTTCTCAATGCCGTTGATGATCATCGAATTCGAGTCATCTTAGAGGTATTTTTTACAGCTATTCGTAATTATATAAAAATAATAAGAACATGCCGACTTGGCAAGATAATGAAAGAGTAAGATTAAAAGATTGCAATGAACTATGAAATCTCAGTATTCAAACTTTTCACTTATCAGACAGATAATGTCGATTTAATTGTAAATGTATGAATTATCGCGTATTCATTGCGAAAATACTACGCATGTCCTTTAATGTCTTTAGATATTCAACATAAATTGACTTTAATTATACAGTAACTTCTGTTTGTACGATAATCGATTGTTCATTTTATTTTTGTTCAATTTTTATTTTGTTGTGCGAATTTTCGTAACTATAATTGGGTCTTAATCGGTAATAAAATATTTCTGATTCTGTGCAGATTAGAAATAAAAAATTTATGTCTACCGTAAGAATTAGTTAAAAATTGAAACACTTAATCTTAGAAAGCAAAGTTTTGTTCGAAAATAGTTTACTGTATAATAGATTCTTTTTTTTTTAATATAATAATATTTATTAATAAAATCACCTGGTAATATCATCTTAATTATAAAAATATAACTCGTTAAATGTACGTATAATGAAATTACAATTTTATACATTTAGCGAGTTTATTTCTTCTTTTTACAATTAAAAATATAAAAGATGTGATTTGAGTAAAAAGGAAACTCTAAAAAAATTTTATTACAAATTGCATCATTATATTAATATTATTTGTTTCATTAATTCGACATTTTTCCAATAGAAAGAATCGTCACTTTTATTTATTCAAATAATTCTTTTCTTCACTTAATTTTCATAAATAAGTAATTTGTAATAGGACTTTTCTTTATGTCTGATATTATTTTTGTCTGATATTATTTATATTTTTATCAACAGCGAAATTTTCTGCAATCAATTGTAAGTAGCAAAGACAGAATGTTTTTGTCACACGTAGGGTAAAACAGAATGAATTTCTTACCAAGGGCGGGTAACGACCATCACTTCCCTTTCTTGAAACGCTTGCGTATATATTTGAATTGTTATCTTTCGATTCGCCCAGATCGATAGCCATGTTGAAAGGCACCCCTTTTTTGCAATTGAGTTTCGTCGCTGCAGAGCTTGAGCTTTTCTACTGAGAGCGGAGCCACTCATCCCCAACTCCCTCAATGGTCCCCCCCCCGACCGTGGAGGGATAATGTAACCCTCTGCGGAATATCCCGCGGGAACGAGCTGCTCACTCTCGTTCCTTTCGAGGAAAATCACGCAAGCGCTACCTCCGAGCTGGCAAGATGGCTGCCGTGGAGTCTCGATAAACAACATGCCACGCACGATCGAGGAATCGCACTATCGCGCCAACACGCGTGTCAATGTAAACTTGTTCTTTGGTGTTTCTTGAAGTGTCACGTGGCCGAATGAGCCACGTGCTAGGACCATGTTACACGTAGTCCTAGTCTGATGAGGCTTATGCACTGTTTATGCAGCAGAAATGCATCTTTGTCAGTTAATGTTCATCGGCGATGCCGAGTTAGCCAGCGATCTGCTCGAAATCGCAGGTTTCCTGGTGAGTAAATTAATTCGATCAAGCCAAATATAAAGCAGGAATATTATCATGCAAATTCGGAATTTTATATACATAAGTAATACCGAATTGTCGCAAATTTAAGCGCGTTCGCTGTATGATCGGAATATGTCGTGAATTATTTACAAATTGTTTTCAATCTCACTTGTCAGTATATGTGTTATCTAATAATATTATAATTTTCTTAATTTTCAATCTTTTTAACAAACACTCATTTTTTATTATGTTATATGATATTTATTATTTAAATTTATTTTTTACTACGTTTTAAGAATATTTTATGTATTAAAATTAAAAATAAAAATAAATATTGCGTGGAATTAAACAATCACAGAAAAGTTTGAATACTCGATGGGTTTAATCTTTTTAGTTATTAAAAAAATGTTATATTTTTTAGCATTTTAATAAAAATAAAATTTAATAAAAATGAAATCTTGCAATCTGCACTTTTAATTTCAGAAAATGTGTGATGATTATTTTTTGTTAAATAAATACGATAATTACTTGTATAAACGATATGAAAAAACAACAGAAAGATTTAAAAAACTTACATTAATGATGATATTTCTGATTTCTAGCTTTATGACAGAATCTCAGGTCGTGTACCTGCACCATATCGAGCACCACAAACGGATGCGGTTCAACGTGCTCATGACGTTGAAGAGATTCTTCGGGAAGCAGAGCATTCGGCGGTGCGAAATATCGATAGAGCCGATCTTCGAGAACTTCACGAATTATTGGTCCAGCCACATATGAGGGTAAGTACATTATATTAATGTAACATTAGAAAACTAATGCAGATGGAATAAACAACTTGCTCTCTCTCTTCCGCTTTTCCATCACAAAGTTAATTCTTTTAACTTAATAATTAACGTATCTATTAAGCTATTATTAAAAAAAATTTTTTATCAATTTCATGTCTTTTTGTTTACATATATTATTTTATATGCACTATTAAAAAAATTGTTGAAAATTGTAAACAAAGAAACTGATACATTTTAAATCAATCCTTAATATAAATTTATTTATTAACGAATATAATTCTTACTTGAAATATTTTATGCATAATGTTGGAAATTACAGTTTGAGATTGCATTGTTGTGTCAAGCAGTTATTGCAAAATCGATCGTCAGTAGTTACGGGCTGCGTCACATTTGTAATAACCCAAGCGTTAATCAGGCACGACTTGATTCGTATTACATTACGAATCAATAACGATTTTTCAATTGCTCACGTGAATGAATTCAATTAATAAGAAAATAGGGGAAATATTGATGATTAATTACAGCTTGAATGATACAAAGTAATTTCTTAAGAATACCTTTAGATATTGATTTAAAAAAAAAGCTATTCTCTGTGTATCTTTTTATTAATAATTATATAATATTTTAATTATATATTTTAAATATTAATTATAATCGAAAATTCTGATACGAAAGTGTTGAAGTCATAATTGGTTTCGATTTGTTTTAACATAGAAATTATTATGATACAATTTTATATTATTTTAACTTAATTAATCTTCAGATCTATGCTGTTACAATATTATACAATGGTTATGTAATATTCTGTACATAAATTAAATGATTTGTAAATATGATTTATTCTGATAAATATTACTGGATTACTGGAATTTATTAATTACATAGTGATTATTAACAACTAACAACTAACAAATGAATAATTGCATTATAGAAAATTCGCAGTTTCTTTTATTATACATGTATATATATAATTTCTCGTTATGAATATAAATATTATACATATTACACACGCGCGCGCGCGCACACACACACACACACACACATACACACACACAAGGTAG
>NW_017259192.1:4401806-4403519 GCF_001594045.1 Atta colombica | reverse complement strand
ATATATATATATATAATAGATACATACTTAAGATTATACATATATATATTGGTATTAAAAATAACTTTTAAATGACACATTATGCCATAAAATTTACGCCTGTGCAATGTAATAATTTTTCATATGCACAAGTATGTATATTTGTGTTACATGCATTTATGTGACAACAAGATATATTTGGTGGTTTCTAAATATAAGAGAAATGAAAGAAATAGCCTGTGAAATCCGCGAAAAGATTGATCGTTATCGGACGATTTGTGGCGACTTTTCGCAAACTATTCCGACGTGAGTATCCCGATAATCGTCTAACCGTACCATTGCATTGCTGTTTGTCCTTACAGAGGCGATCATTGGTTTTACTAGCATATTTATCGCGGTATTTGACATTACCGTAGAATATACTGTAAATGGGGCGCGGAAATGTAGGTCAATCGTTAAAATTCTCGGTTAAAAATCCCGTAGCTGTTGCGGGGGGGATAGGACGGGCAGGGAGGAAAGAATTATAGCAGGAGTAAGATAAATGTAGAGAAAAGGAGCGAAAAGCGGAAAGATAGATCGAGAAACGCGAGATTTAAACGGACCGTGGCGTATTCTGATAGGTATACTCGTTACTAGGCGCCTTATTAATCCCATCTTTATCCTTGAGGCGCGATGCTCATTATTTATTTGCAACCTCCGCCTTCGTCCGCGTTTCTGTCTGGTCCTATTTTAGATCGGCGTCTCGAGAAACGGAGAACCCGGCTGTGCCCTTTTACGTGATATTTGGCATTGCGCTCCGGATACGACCAAAATCGATGTGGCGCCCTACTTCGATTAGCGACACAAGTAGAACGAGCAAAAATAAAAGAGTGTCTGGTGCATTTAATTACATATGTTGAATGGTTTGATAGAGCTTTTCATGCCTTCTTCAAGAAATGATAGCTATCCATGTAAACGTCCAAAGAATGTTTGTTAGAAGAATTTTTATTCTTAAAATTTAACTTGCTTTGTTTTATTAATTTTGAATCGAAGATAATTGCGTTTGTTAACCATCACGTTTTGGATTACAAGTATATGTGTATTTGTTGTTTAATATAGAGATGTTTATCATAACAGTTATATTAAATTTCTATAAATGTTATATACATTGATAAAATACAATTAAATAAAGAGAAGTTATTTTTTCTTATACACGTTTTCGTAATTATATTTACAATTGATGCAAAATTGAAAAGACTTTTTAAATCTCTGATGTGTAAACCAAGAAAAGGAAAACATATTTAATCGATTCCCACGAGAAAGTAGAACTTGTTGCTTCGTTGAGACGGGAAATAATATTGTGGCAAGGAGGATTGATCCAGAGCTATACATTAAAATGCATGATAGAAAAAGCTGAGAGCTCTCGATCCATCTACTCTATATAACTCGATCACGATAAGTATTCAAGGAAAAAATTAATGTATGCTTAATGTTTCGAGGATTGATAATTGCATTTCGTATTCGCATGTGTGTATATATGACATATATACAAAAATTGTAATAAATTATGCATGTAGTAAATAATGCTTAACGCTTTTTTTTTTTGAAACCAATGCAATTCTTTTTATGCTTGAAATGTTTCTCAAAATTCATTCAATACTGTAATTTAGGAAATTAATTTAAAGAAAATCTTGATATGAAAATTTTTAGTTAATAATATTTTTTTAATTAAATTTTTATATACTTTATATATTT
>NW_017259192.1:4398025-4401770 GCF_001594045.1 Atta colombica | reverse complement strand
TATAATTTAATTTATTATTATATTTCCATCATAATTTTATATATTGTACAATGTGAAAAACATTCACAGAATATAATATAATAATATCAAACTTTTGGAAAATTAGAATACGTATAAACATAAAATATATATTAAAATATGTGCATATGTGAGTTGAATGCGCTGTATATAAATTATAAATAAAATTCCTGAAATCTACGCGAATTATCATCTGAAGAACGTATAGATATTTATGCATACATACTTTATAACAATAATTGATATTAACAATGTTATTATTGACAGCGAATTTTTATTTTTATAAAAAAATGATTTAATTCTTTTGTTTAATAACAATTCTCAATCGAGCAGAATTAATCATGGCTTTAAATGATGGGAAAATATTTGCAATATGGAAAGTAAAATGCGTGATAAATCGTTTTCGAAATTTAAAAGGAATAAAAATGCAAAAGCAATAAAAATTTGAAAGAATTTGGCATGAATCGATTTGTGAGATGAGAAAGTATTTTGAATGGCACGCGGCCTTGACTTTGTCGTTACAATGTACCGAGAGTGTCATAAAGTCTTTTTAGTTAAACTTCTTGCACAGTTCATCTCTTTCTTTTTTTTTTCTCCACATTAAAGAAAAAAAAGAGAAAAAAATCGTGGAAGAAGTTCGATTAAAAGGAATAATCTAGATATAAAATATAAACAAAGGTCGCCGCTCTAGCAAGCGCGCGCCGAATTGTTTACGTGAGGTCATCATGTTATCAGTTACATTCGCAGTTGTACACCGATAGTGGAACGAATAGCAGTGTGAACTGTTCCATATTCCATCGCGTTATTTTTCGAACAGACAATTAGCAACAATTGTAATTTCGCGCGATTAGTTAATTCCTACAATTGACGACTCGGAAGAGTGTCGAAGTGATAATTACTGTATTTTAAATTTTTTATCGATTCGCCAAGTTTTTGTTTCGAAAACATGAAATATACGTAAAATAGACGTATTCGTGATTATATTGTATTTTATTTGTTAATGGCACAACACGAATTCGGCGATATTGGTGATTTATTACAATTTTTCTTCAAAATTCTTTTGTTGCGCTAATTTGAGAAATTTTACGCATGTCGAACGAATTGTACTATCACAATTCTACGCAACTTACTTTCTTCGCGTTGTTTTTCCTTTATAATATAATATCATACATACCGCGAGCGATTAATATCGAAAGTTTAATATATCAGTTCTAATTAACTATGTAAATTTAATTAATCGTATGAAGTTTTTGCTTGAGCATTTTTCGATCATTTATAGAACTTCACACAGTGCCTGTGTTCTGTCTGGAATATATCTCAGATATAAGGTCTGTTCTTTTTTGCTGAATTTTTTGCACAGTTCATTTTTTTCTCTTTTTCTCTTTTCCAATGTGAAAAGAAAAGGAAGAAAAATAAATCATGCAAGAACTTTAGACTAAAAAAAACAGACCTATAATAAAAAGAATAAGGAATAATAAATTTCAGTTTATCTAAAGTCGAATATACCGAAATACACGTTTCTGATAGGTTGAAATCTGTTCCTTGTTTCTTATTCTTTATTCCTTTCATTGTGTCTGAGCTAAAGCTTTAAATATAATAAAAAGGCACAAGCAATAGAACAGGAAATAAGAGATTTCAACTTATCAGAAATCTTGCATTCTAGTATGTACGATTTCTGGTTGAAATCTTTTATTATCTGTTTCTACTACATATGCTTTTCTTTCCCGTTTAATTTTAAAGCGGGGAGCAGACTCTTGCATGATACATAAGAAAATGAATCAAAGTTCTTTACTTCCTTACTTTTTATGAAATAAAGGACTCTAATTCATTTTCTTATGCATTACGCGTTATGTAAGAATCTGTGCCTCCCTGCTTTAATAGCAATTTGTTATCATTACTTTGTTGTCGCGCGTTTTTTATCATGTATTGGGTTGTCTGGAAAGTTCGTGCCGATTTTGAAGGAAAATTGAAACGCAGAAGATTTAAATTTTTAATTTCATTTATTATATTTAAATCTTTTGCGGCACGAACTTTCCGGACAATCCAATATAATACATGCGCAACGACACTATAATTGAGGCTTGCTCTACAATTGTATCGTGAGAAAAAAATTTATCAATCATTCTTACATTTAACTGTAAACGATTAATTTTTTATTAGCTTATAATTTATAACTATTGCAAGATCGATTTAAGAGGCACAGACACGAAACTTCGGCTTCAAGTCGAGCAGCTCAATTAGTCGCAGATTTAATTAGTAAAGTAATCATGACCTCAGTATTTTAATTTTTGTTGTCATGTATGTATTGGTCATTGAAATGCTTTCGTATGATTGGAAGACGTTTCGTGGTAAATTCGTGGGTGAATGCATTCCGCGAATGTTTTCATCTTTAATAATTTTAAACGTATGTCGATTTGCTTGCCAGATTTGTAACGCCAGATAATTTCAAACCGCAAACATATATTTATAGCGCATATCATATATTTACCATGAAATTATCGAAAATGCTTAGTAGAAACAACATAACTACTTTAGCAGAAAAAGCAACTTTGAACGTTTTATTCTTTAATATGATTAATTAGTTTATCTCATGACACAATTGTAGAGCAGGCCTTAATTACAGTGTCGTTATATTGTTACGCGTTATGTATTATACATACATGATAAAAAACTGCGCAACAAAGTAATGATAATGAATTTCCATTAAAACAGGGAGACACAGATTCTTACATAACGCGTAACGCATAAGAAAATCAATTTAATAAGTAACTAAAGACAAGACTAATTACATGAAAGAATTTTACAACAGTTGCAAAGTTGCGTTTTCTGCTTGAACGTAGCCTATAGCAATGTCGCGACACGGCGCGACGAGTGAAGTTGGCTACGCACTCGTACTCGCCGTTTGAAATTTCATCCGTTAGTACCTCGAAGCTCGGAACATTATGGGAGTCAAATAATATTCGTAGCTTGTTTACTCTCGCTTCGCGCAATTACTCTTTTTTCACATGTATTATTGTGTGTCGTGATGTATCAAGATGTGTCGGGAGTGCCGTACAAATAAATCCACACAAGTAAATCCACAATTGTAGTTAACCTCTTTCGCGAATGAGTGCGAATGTGACAAGGAAGTCTGAAAGACAGAAGAGATCCTATTGGGAAATATATTTGGAGAGGACTATTGGGAAATATCAGGCAACGACGGAGCAACTTTAAGGTGAGTTTATTATTTATTTATTTTATTAGTTTATTATTTATTTATTACTTTTCATATAAATCTTTAGAAAATTTTTATAAAAGTTCATATAAAAAAAATTATTTGACCCATTATGGAGTTTATTTACAGATTTATTTAAAGTAGGAATAAAGTTTAATACATGCAGTAATTTTTTTAAATATTAATTATTTTATTATAACATTAATATATTTTACAGATTAATGTTTATTATAACTCCGCTGCTGCGCATTGTACTGGTGAGTGCTAAATAACTTTTTATCACACATACAAACATAATTTTTAAGACAATGGTTTGAAAATTATATCCTATACACAAATATATTATTATACAAATAAAATACATGAAATAATCAAGAAAATTAAAAAAAAATAAATCTTTTTTATTATTATAATGTACAAAAATTTGAATTTGCATTGATACATGCATACATATAGATAAATGTAACAATGAAATAATTTTATAAACTTAAATTTTATAAATTACTTGATGTA
>NW_017259192.1:4382902-4397368 GCF_001594045.1 Atta colombica | reverse complement strand
TATTATATTATTTCTATTATATTATATTGTATTTTATGTATTTATATTCTATTGTATTATATTATAAAATACTTGATATTGAAAAAGTCCTTAATGCATTATATAATAAAACTGATATAATAAATAAATATAGATACATATTTTTATTTATATTATTAGACAATAGCACCAGACAAAATGTTATTAAAATTAATTTTATGTGATCTGGAATTTTTTTATATCTAATATTTAATATTGAGACATATATAATTTAATTCTGAAATAATCTATAAAAAAGTCTTTTTTTTACAACGAAATATTGTATTCATAACTCTATATCAATAATAAAAATAGCATTAGCCAATTTCAATTTATGAGTAAAAATTTTTGAGAAGATTATTGCAACTACAATATATATCTTTATATTAGATTTTTTAGACTTCACTATATTTCTAAAATATCCTATTGCATGGTTGGGCGAACATGTAGAAGGAAAACAGTATAAGATGATATATCTTATATGTTTATCAAGAACTTATATGTTTATTTAAAGCCTTTACGAAGAAAAGATATTTTAGGAGTATTTTTAAAATATAGAAACATTTTAAATTAAAAATTTTTCGCAGAATTATATTTATTTAAATTAAACATAAAACGTACTTTAATTAAATTACTGAATTAAATTTTAACAACTTATCCATAAATTTAAACATTGTTGGATATTACAATTTCAACAATCTTTTAAGCCTTGCTATTATCTTAATTATTATAAAAAATGATTAATTAATTCGCGATATATGAAAACACTCAAGGACAAAGCAATAATTTGTGATATATTTATATTATTATACAAGTAGTTTTTATAATGTTTTTTCTAAAGAGTTTAAACAATTTATACAATTTTAAAGACATAGTCTCTAAAAAAAAATTGTATATTTAAATTCTTTAGAAGACACGACGAACTATTTACATAATAATATAATATATTGTAATTTATTGCTTAGTGTTTGAGTGTTTTTATTTATCATGAATTAGACATAATGTCTTTAAAATTGTGTATTTAAATTCTTTAGAAGATTGTGCAGGTTTATAAGGGTTAATGTTTTTCAAACAATAGAGGGTATGATAAAAGGGGATTACAAATATTGCAGGATGGCGTTTGCATTCATATATATTGATTCTACACGACATTCGCGGTCTCGTAATAACAACGTAATAACATTAGAATAATCCGTTGACATTAATCTTGAATTAATTTGTTTCGCAAAAATGTAATAGGTATGTAAAAACACTTTATATTAAATTGAGAAATTTATTTTTATTCTTAAATACAGCAGCAAAGTATAACTTTTCTTAATTAGACGTCTTATATTCGGCAGACCATTCACTAAATTTAATTCGCTTCATATATCATAATGTGTGCTGAATCAAGCACTAGTAGTTCTAGTAGTACTAATAGAAGAGTAGTACTGTAAAAGCGGGAATGTTCCCAGAGTGTTAATATTTTTCGCAAGATCCACTTGGGCAGTTGAACGAGCGAGCCGGAAGAAAGTAACCGCCGGGCTTGAAACTGGATCACGATTGATTGGCGCCGTATCGTCCGGTGGTGTACGCAACTCCGTCCGGTAGTGGCAGCTACCGGCGCTGACGGTACTGCGAAACGGTCGCGCATCAGTCTGATGCGGGGGTGGCATGGCGCTCCACTAGCGTACCACTAGCGAACCGTGGTGGAGGGTGAAAGGAAGGATCTGACGTACGGGGCGGGTGGCCCCCGAAAGGGTCGCAGGAGGGGTTGCTGGAGCCGGGGGGTGGGTGGCGGGCGTCAGGGCAGGGAGCTAGTATGCCGCAGAACGTAGATCGCGAGCGACGCGATCCGCACCCCTCTGCTCCACACACATACAGGTTCTCCGTTGACGACATCCGTGACTTGCCGCAAGCCGATCGTGCTTGCGCAGCACGTGGAGGTGGCGAAGGATCGTTTTTCGTTGATAACGCGACCTGAAGACGTGTGATGACGTGTCTTACTCGTCTCGGCGTGGCCCACACGATCGCCGCCACCACCGACGAGCTCGCGGATCGCGCGCGAAGAGTAGTCTCGCGGAGGAGGTGCTCGTGTTGCGGCCGCGCGCCATCCGTAAACAGCCCAGTAGTGTAGTCATTTCCGACCCGACCTCTCGCGAGCATAACAGTACCCTCCACTATACTCGCGGCGCCGCGCCGGCTAATCGCAAGCGCGGCAGCTTCTGTGTGTTACCCTAGTGATATACTTTGGTGCTCTGCCCCGGTACCGCGCGAAAGTGCCACGACACGGTGCAGATCAACCCTCCGGTCTCAATGTGCGTTACGTCACTCCTCCATCTTAGTGACTCTGAATATACATCGCGTCGTATAGATTGGAGCTGATCTCAGCTCATGCGGCTGCTGATCCTTCTCATTCACGATCATAATGCTAACTTAGCATCAAGAATCTCACTGCTATAAGTCGTTTCAGCTCGCTAATCGTGTAACTCGATTCTCAATCGATTGATTCGCATCTGTCGACACATGATTGCCTAGTAACTCCGCGATTTTATCATAATCTTATTATTCAGCTGATTCGATGTTTGATTTGAACTTCCGATTGATATATAATTTATTTGCCTCTCTCGGAGTTTAAGTGATGAAACCATTGATATCTCAAAAGATTTGCGTGACGTTCGTTTCGGACTCGCTCTCGCGTGACATGCATTATATATACAAATGGGAAAAAGATAATGACACAAATAATTTTCTTATTTCTTTTTTAAAGATTGTAATAATTATTAGCTTAATTAAAAACTGTCTTCTATAATATATAACCTTTGGCATAACTTGAAAGATTAACTTTTCTAGGACATTGATTTCATTATAGCTCTATTTTTAACAAACTTACAAAGTTATTTTATTTATACACTACAAAAGAGAGTATCGATTATAACGCATACGTATATGAATGAATGACAACTGAATATATTTAGATATATATCTCTTTGTTTATTGTTAGTAATTATTTACTAATAGGAATTTGATTGATATAAATATATCTAATATTTAATTATATTATATTATATTACTTTAATGTATATTTGATTTCTACGGAGTTTACATGATTTCTGTGTCAATAGATATTTTTCTTATTTATCGAAATAATTTTTATTTCTCGCGTTTTTATAAAATATATAATGTAAAAATATATAATGTATAGAGTATATGGGAATAAAAATAGATTATAATATATTAAAATTTCTTGAATATATTCAGTACAAAAAAATTATATCATCTTCCTCCTATTTTGCTATTTGCCTGTTTCTTGAAATGTCAAACAGTGTCAATCCGTTTGACATTCCATCATTGTGACATCCATGCAAAGTTTCGTAAAAAACCCATACGTGCCATTTTCCCAACTAGCACAAACAAACAAGTACACATACGTTTTTCCGTCGTCGGCAAAGTGCTTCAACCAGAGTGTACAAATGAAGTTATCTGTCCGTGTCGTTGATGGCAGCAATCTTGCCGACGACGTTTCGTTAGCTGCCGGTGGACACGACCGTTGATAAATTTGATCGCGGCAGAAATCTTTGCTGAATGAAAACCAATAATTTTGCGGTTTCCTCAAACAACCTAATTATATTCGTCCAATCTCGTTTCTTCAATCGTTACTTCTCAAATTGTGCTCGCTTTTGTTATAATTGATTTATTTTAGGCGGTGGCGGCTTGTGATTTTATCGTACTACTTTGTCTGGGGATTACACTTGGTGTTACTACACTTGGTGTTACTAACATCAGCGACAGATTTTTGCAGTTTGCGAAATTCGAGTTAGCCCGATTGTACACGAGTGTATAAAACATGGAACGCATATATATCGTATGTCAAAATTGTCGTGCTCGAATTTATCTTCTTTGGTACAACTAGAAATTGTTGTCGTTATTATTGTTAACAATAGTAAGCCCATCAAATTAATAAAATCGAAGTAATGCAATGTATATATATTTCAATAAATGCTAACATTATTTTTGGCTTTGAAAATGTACAATGTACAAGATCATTTTAATTATATTTTTTATAATTGGAAGATTGCATTGGAATCAATTTTTCTGAAATAAAAAACATAATATAATTAAATTTTAAATTAAATTTTGTTCAAATATAAATCTCAAAAAAAATTTTTCAAAGATGTTTAATAATGTTTATTCATTAATTTGTCAAAAATACTTTTAATTTCTAAAATTATATAATTTATAATTTATGTTGTAATTGGATTTTATTAAGTTGTTTTGTAATCATATATTTTATATTTTATTACTGAGCTGATACAAATAGCTATACGAATTAATATAATCGAGAAAGTAAATAGCTTGTCTTATACATTGTTAATTATCACAATAAATTACTATGATATACAACAGAGATAAAAAAACTTGAATTATATTTTCAACGTAAATTTTATCGAAAGATTTTTTTAAATAAAAAGTTTTGTGTTTTTATCCTTACGAATTGTAATACTTGAAACTTTGCAATTGTTCGGAAATGCCAATTACCTGCAGCTGAAGTTTGTCGTATGGTTAGTCAACTGTATAACGCGCAGCTTCTTTAGTCTGATGAGTTCTGTTTTCTATCGTTTGTTTGATAAAGTGGGAAAACTCTCAACTCTCATCGACCCGAATTCTGTATTTTTAAAGTTAAGTTGCGTTTTATCCAGTTATTAGTGTTCTTTGTTTTCTATTATCATTTCTCTAGTAAATTAAATGGTATGTCAAAAATGCTGTGCATAGTGAACCAAGCGTGTCTAAAAGTGGGATAAAATGTAATAGGCAATATGTTTCCGAAAGTAAATCTTTATTAACGAAGAATAACATATATTTTCGTTTTCTAGATGGAAAATCCGCTTCATGCCTGACATGTTTTATTTCTTTCATAAATATTCTTGTTTTGTGCTTTGCTTCGTAGCAAGTTTAAATATTCTATTTTATTGTTGTAGATTACTCTTTTAAATTAAAATATATATTTATAATAAAAATATAATTTTTGAGACAAAAATTCTATAAAATGTTTCCCTAAATTTTTTTTCACTATAAATTTTGAATAATCGATAACAAATAAAACAATACATATATCATGTAACTTATAGAATTAAATAAAACTAATAGAACTAAATCACTAAATACTAATAAACTGAGTAGAACTATGGTAAATAAAATAGAATAAGTAAACGAAGTATAATAAAACGCGATGTAAAATGAATGATGAAGTAACAAAATAATTTCTTTGCCGGATTTTTTTGTTTCGCGAAAGTAAAAAGTACAAAGAATTTTGCACAATTCCAGCTCTCTTGCACGCTAGTGCATTGATTGAATTTTGTATAGGGAGGTGCGAGGATGCGGGCGGATGACTAATGGCAAGGTGGAATGCATGGCGAGTGGCAGATTTTTGAGAATGAAAAGGAATTAAGCGCAAATTCAGAGAATGTGTGGGTTTGTATGTGTGTGTATGTGTGTAGTGAATTGATGGAATCGTTAATGTAAAAGAACGGTAGGTGGCCAATACACAGCAAGCCTCTTCTTAAGCGGCTTTCTATTTTTCTCCCTTCAATGATTTTACATTTACCACAGACTTATTTCTCCACGTGTTTCTCTCTCAACAATCTTATTTATTGTTAGTTTCTTGATTCTTTCGTATCCTCTACAGACTTATATTTATTTCATAAAATTTATACATTCTTCTTATCGCACTTCAGGGTATAGAAAAAAGGATATTTTACGATCTCGTAAGGCTAAAAAACTATTTTATTCGACCTTGGAAAGTATTCTTGTTACCTCCACATAACTATTTTTATTTAACCTACGGAATAAAAATTATAGTCAAAATGTCATGTATTTTGGGATTTCTCTGATTTTTATTTACTATCGAACACATGTTATTGTAGGCGTAATAAATTTGTATATAATACTTAATTATATTAATGACAAACGTTCACGTTTAAATTATCCAAACATTTATTTGAAAATGCAGACGTATATTTATGACATGAATGCAATTATTTATTGTACAAATGGCTACTTACTTTAATATAATAGTATCGTTATATTAGAGTTGCTAATAGTATAGCAATTAATACCATTTATATTATTGATGTCACATTATTCCGTAATGAATTACATTAATTTAATAATCATGATGCCCAGTGACTGTTCAATCAATTACATGAAGTTAAAGTCGATAGTGCTTAAATCGTCGAGGTAGTGGTGTGAGCTTTGGACATTCGTTGAAAGATGATATGTGTATAGTTGTAACGCGAGCACGAGGTGCGATATCTAATGTCTAGAAAGAAAATTTCTCGCTCGACTTGAAACTTTATCGTTGAAACTTGGCATTCATCTCGACAGGATTGGTCGGCATTGTTCCAACACGTTCAATCAAAAACAAAACTAGCACGAAAGTTCAGTCGGTACGATAAGAATTGTGATACGAAACGTTGCACTGTTATGTAAAATAGAAAATAATGACTCGCACAAGACTTTTAATTGGCAAATCAATTACACTGTAGATTTGACGATGCTAATCGAATGTCATACGATGTAATGGCGTACGATTTTTGAAGAAGAAATTCTTTTGCTAGAAAAGTTAGATACAATATATTTGTGTGTCGATTCGTGAATCAATATGACTAACGTCACGTGCGCGGAAGTGGAGTGGGAAGGATATGTGGCGAAACGAAGATCTGGCAGTTGACGAAGGACGATATTGCATATTGTCGAGATTGGATTCGTATGTAAATGCACGGGAAATCCTGCAGCTTCTGGTTACGTCTCTTTTTTCAGAATAATCCGATACTTCTCCACCTGATGAAGTTATCCCACATCCACTTTCGTCGATTAGTCGAGTCAACGCCTAAAGGGATTGCGGGATTCGATTTTTCAAGATAATACGGATGTAATACTGATAATGAATCCAGATAAAAATGGAAAAACACATAAAATTACTAAAGCATTGTTGATCAAATGTAGAAATAATAAAACTTAAATTGACGATAGATTTAATTGATGTTGTCCACATCTATGTGTTTATTTTTGATACCTTAATTGTATCAATTAACAAACCAATGGTATTTGTAAGTAAGAAGAATGAGATTGCTTAGCTAGGAAATTACTAGTCTGAATACGTAATGGAGCACTATTTCTTCGGGCTTTAACCACCGAATTGAGTCGAGCAATTAAATAGGATAACTTTAACAGAAGTCGGCTTTGCCCGTAGTTTTAGATGTAGTATATATTGATTATTTTATTCGAACATGCATACTGACAGTAATTATAATTTTATGCAAAAATAAGAAAAGGAAATTTATATATTTTGTAAGGAATACTACATATATGCAAGAAATACTATATATGTATTTTTTTACATTATGTTTTCATATTTTATCTGAATACGTCAACTTTTTAATTAAGATTAAATTTCTGTTTACGCATCAAGATTAGTTGTACTACTAAAGCCGTGCTCTCTAATATCGATATTTTACAAGTTTTCTATTTTGAATTATTATTCTGTATTTGCTCGATGATTATCCATTTACCGCTTACTAAAATGAAACTTACGACGCAATTCAATTTTATGTTGTATTACATATTTCAGAGTACATTTTGCCTAGGAAGACTTGCTACTTTTCATCTCATAGAAAGCATAAACAGTGTTTCTTGTTTATTATAAAATACACCGTCTGCACTGTGTAATTTATATGCTATGTTACACTTTGTACAAAATTTATTTCTTTATAGGAAAGAAACAAGTAGTTCACACTACCTATGATAATACGGATATGTACGGCCTTACAAGATCTCGTGTGTACAAAGTAAAAACTCAGAAAGAAAAGGCGAACTTTTGAGACACTGCCAATTCTGTAGAAGCTCTGTTCGGGAACTCAGTCTTGACCGTCACGAAGGAAACAGCGAAAGAGCGTAGTAAAAAAGAGAGACATTGTGGAATGAGAATTTAAGTAAATGGAAATACAAAAGTGCATGCTGATGTACAGGGAAAAGGTCACAAAAATGCACGACGATGGAAACTGTCGTAGGAATTGCAAGACAAAGAGTAAATGTATCGTAGCATTTCAACGTTTAGAATACATACTATATTTTTTACGAGGCGTTGACTGTAATATTTTTAATATTTTTCTCTCTTGAAAAAGAATGAAATTAAGAATTTATTTACTAATTTTTATTACATTATAGATGCATTCTTTATTAGACAACAATCCAAAATAAGTGCAAATATTTGAGATAAGATATATAAAATTATATTTGAAATCGATTATGTTTAAAAAAATATAAAGATACGTAGATTGTCTTTAAAATATTTAATAATTATAATCATTTTCTTTGCCATTATTAGTTTATTCGAAACTTTCGAAACACATAAGCCATCCGTAAAATAACGCTTTGCAGCTTTATTTTAACTCGCACAGTAACTACAATCCTCTCTAACATGCAAGTTGCGCATCCAATTTTTGTGCTACACAAACATCAGTATCAAACGTGATACAAGTTTTGAGCATCATGGCTGGAAAGCGCATAATATAATTTATTTTGTATTCAATGTGAGCATGTATCTTTTTCATTTCGATCTCGTTCTATGTTGATTTTCGATCATTCTCTAAAGCGTTGCTTTTATATCTTGTCTTGGATTTTACTCAAGTGAAATCCAAAATCTTTTTTTTTTTTTTGTAATCGCAGCTCATTTTATATTACGTCCCAAATTAGAGCCAAGCAATAAGCAATCAGTAAGATAAAAAAAAATTTCTCGGTAAACATAAAAATTTCTCTAGTAATTTAGCTGAGCAATAATCTCGTGATTCTTATGATTCTTAAAACTAATCGATTTTGCTTCATATGTTTCTTATTCTTTTTTTACTCCATTTGTGAAAAAATAAAGTATAATTTAAGTTTCTTAAAGAGCTATTTTTTAGAACTCAACGACTACAAAATTTTTCAATTTTACTAAGTTATAATTAAATTACATGTTTTTGCTTTAATATTAACCTTTTATTACTTCTATGAGATGTGTCCAAGTCACTTTAGTTTTATAAATTCACTAAACATATAAATATTGTCTGTAATTCGTTAGCATAATAATTGTTTTACAATTTAAAAAATATTTTGCATTTATCTTTACCTGAAAGATGTATAGAATATAATCAACTTTTATTTAATTATAAATCATTTAATTAGACAGAAGAATGAAAATTGAGATATAGTGTTAGGATATTAGAAACACTTCACGCGAGTAATTATGTTACAAAAGAACTGGGCGAGCAGAGTCAAATACCTATTTCTTTCGTTAAAGGAATAGAGAGAACGTGGGAATTATATAAATTAGTCTACAATTAAATGTATTTTAATGTTGTGCGTTCATTCTAATCTCGAGATTATAACATTGAAGTACATTTATTTGCATCTAACTAAGTACTAATTACTATCAATAATCCATATATGTATAAACAATAATTCATGCTTGCGTATATTTACATATTATTATTAATATGTTATTATTAGTTCTCTTTAATAAGCTTTCGTATCGTCGAGTTTCCTCTTTCAAATTACCATTTAACATGCAGATTACCATTTAACTTCGCATAAAATATCACAGAAACTAGGATATAAGGTCTTTGTCTTTTCTTTGACATCACACAGATGACTTTATACAGCTTTTTATCTTTAATTTTCTTCGTAGTTTATTGCGATATATAATATATATACTCCCGGAGTCACTTGTACAGAATACAAAGTATCTTCGAATCTAAAATATGAGTAATCTGCCAATTAAAAGTCTTATTATGTATTCTACGTAATAAAGCATAATATTCTATGTTGCAGTTCTTGTTGTCAGGTGAAATTTCATGCTGGTCTTGTTCTTGATTATGCCATTACACATTTGCATTAAATGCATAAAATTTACTTGTACTTAATTTAGATTGACATTACCCATAACTATCTGAAATTCTATTACTTGTAAGTTCTGTCCTTTTAACAATTTTAAATTACGCAAAACAATTAGGCATTAATGTTGGACGACCTCAAAGTTTCAGTACATTTCAAATGACCGCCGCGGTATTGTTATTGTATCCTTTTGTTGGATTTTACATACAATTCACAAGCTTTTCTCTTTCTCTCTCTCTCTCTCTCTCTCTCTCTCTCTCTCTCTCTCTTTCTCTCAGTTTCTCTTGGTGTCACTCTTTCAGCGGACTGCAGTTGTTGTATGCGGGTCTTTATTACTTGTGCGATTCTCGAGGTTTTCCTGTATACATAAAGCCGTTGTATGTAGACGCTAAAGACATTAGAAGTTTGCATGTAGCGGTATGCAAGTTCGGTACTCATGCTGCGTTGGTTAGTATTAAGCCAAGAGTCATGATATTCAGAGAGAGAGGGGCAGGTCTGAGATAGAGTCACTAACGCATACTGTTCCAATTCTGACTATCCTCCCTAATCTCACATATACACGCAACTATGTTTAATGCTAATTAGTCATTATCTGTATATCAAACAATAAACAATATTTAACGCGAAATGAACTTACGGTCATGCGAGTAACGAACGATCGTTATGATTATTTTAATTTAAAAAAAATTATTGATAATTGCACAACTATAACTTTTATTATCGCGTTTTTCATATAGATGATGCATTACTAGAAAAATTTTTCACTGCTCATTTCGTTCGCATTCAATACAAATATCGATCTTCTTTTTCGCTTTCTTTAATGTTACATGGGTGGAAAATAAATATTAGTTAGTCACGCAAGTGAGAAAATTCTCAAGTGAATCGTAAGGACATCTCGAGTGACGTGTGTGTGTCATCGATCGATCGGATCCAAGTTGGATCATCACTATGTGAACTATGTTGAACGCGTTCAGCAATGATGGACCACGCGTAAGGCTACACCACTATGTCGCTATGCCTGCACGCCACGTTATCATCCGTCCTCTACGCGTGACCAAAGTGACGAGAATGACGACGATGATGTAGCCGCTCGCGCAACAACGACAACGTGCCACGCACAACGTGCCGGCGGCTGGGAGTGGAAGGTCGCGTGCTTAATGCAATGTGAGGTTCGTCATGAACCACCCCGCGACCCGGGACCCGCTTGGCTCCAGGTCGCCGGGATGCTGCTATCACACGTGGACCCCGCAGTTCTGTCCGCCATGCAGGATCTGCCAGAGGCCGGTCTTGAGCCTGCAGCCTTGCGTGCTGCGACGCCCGGCGCTCTACTCGTATCCGTCCGTCCGGGAATCGGAACGCCGTCACGAATGCCACCCGGATATTCATCAAGAACGCCATCAAGATTATCATCAGGAGCATTATCCAGAATATCATCAGGAATATCATCGGTACGAACGTCCACGGCGACAGCGGTCGTTCGAGGCGCTATCTCCACGTCGTCGCGACGTTGACATCGCCGATGGCCGACCGGCCTCAAATCCTTATTATCACACTCATCCGCCACCGAGCTCGTCGACCGGTTATCTCAACAGATCAGCCAGCGTGGTTCGCCTAGGTTCGCCCGGTGGATCGCTCGGTCAACGCTCTCCAGGAGCACGCCTCGCGAAACCGCCCGGTCTCGAGCAGACCCACCGATGGATCGGCGAGGAGACCAAGAGATCCTTACCATCGCACGTCTACAAATATTATCTCGCGCACACGAAGGAGTACCATCGGCAAAATATCAAGGTAATTAATGTTCGTTTGCGAGGTCAACGGTCGGTCGACGCGGAGGAAGATTAATTAATCCAGATAGTCGGTGGCACGTACTCTCGGAGAGGAGAGGGTTTTTCGTCTAATTATTTATATAAGTATTAGATCGTTTTTCTCTCGTATATGTGTTGCGTAGATAATAATTCGTTACGAGGTCAAAAAGTTGCTAGTTTAATTGGATATTACACTTTCCGATTTAATTCTACGAAATTCTATACTTACTACATGTGTAGCGTATTGATTATTTTTCTCGCATTGTATGTAAAATTTATAAAATTTTCCGTAAAAGTAATCAAACTCACACCATGCGATCATTAATTCTTTTTAGTTTTCTGACAGATGTTACAGTATTTTTCACATAGTATTTGTATTATGATATTGAATGGAAATAACATGTCTTTGTCATATCATGTCTTTGATATGAGATAAAGTGAATTATTTTTTAAATATTTTGTATATTCTCACTTATTTTTTAACAGATCACTATTTTTTTTTCAATTTGACAATAGTTTTATAACGTTTGACTTTGCAATTAAAATTTATTACAATTGCAGTTTTATAATCACTTTATAGTTTTGGATATCCCTTAATCGATTAAAATCGTATATGTTATGCAGTTTTATTCATTTCAAAATTTTCTTTTTCTTTTCTTTAAATCACAATACTTTCTGTTAATAAATCTTTAAATCCTTAAACTATTACACAACGACATCTAAATCCGAAATGATTAATAATAATTATGATAATTAAGTGACATTATATTTTGTTTTTAATTTACGTGATTATTTTATTCTTTAGGTGCATTCTCAGTAGAATATCAAAATAATTATCTTTTATCTGAGATTTAAATATCAGATATATAAAAGTAAAAGTTAATTAATCATCATTATCTCGGTTCCGCGCTCGAGTTTTCGTGAGAATTTAAGATTTAGACAAGAAAATGCGTTTTCGGTGATAGTCTGCGGAAAGTAATCTAAAGAAAGATCTTGGCTATAATACTCTAACTAGAATTATGATTGAACGATATTTCGCATCGCTATAATCAGAATATTTTATCTGAGCGTTGGTGGAAAACCATTCTGTATTGCAGAAAAATAATAGAAAAGAATTTATTTAATTTTCCTTTTTTATTAAATAAATTTTTTGTGATGTACTAATATATAATATATAATATATCTAGAGAATTTTAATTTTAACATTATGTTTATGATATAATAATTTTTCATTTAATTTGAAGTGAACCATAAAATTGGTCATCAAAAGAATACAATGCTCGTAAAATAAAAACGCAATCAGATTAGGGTAACGATACTTGAAAATTAGAATAAAGCGCATCCAATTAATTTTTGCATAATATTTGACTTCATTGAAATTTAGGATGCAGGGATAAGTGTGCTGTAATCATAATTACGATGATACAAGTTACGAGCTTATTTAGACATGCATATACACGTACACACGCATATTACAATGCAGCATATAATAAATTTGCTTTGTTTGAAATATAAACGATAATTTAAGAAAAATACACTGTAGCAGTTAAGAGCAAAGCTTGGCAGTGGAAATAAAATTCTGCCTGGTAATTTGTTCAGATATTTACATGATAAAATTGTTGCTCGCGCTTATACATAATCCAGCATGCATAAATTTTCCATAATTTTGTTTTTGCTGTAATGTGTGCCTTGCGCACACGTGTTTCAGTTAAAGTTCCGTTTTTATAATATTTGCCATTGCGAGTGCCGATCATAAATTATCATAGCGTTGTCGCTATCGTGATATTTACTGTACGAACAAGTACTCTTGAAATTTCTAGTATCATGAAATGTATGTGAGCACAGCACCTGAGCGTGCCTCAAACACTTCAAAAAGAAAAAGTCCGTGCTTAAACGAACCGACATTTTTCGTTTACTTCGTTATAATATACCTACAAAGTACTTAGTTTGTACTCAAAATATTACATCGTCTCTTCCATTTATTACGCTCTTATATTTGTTAGATAAAAAATTCTTTGCAAAACGATGGGGGTATAATTAAATTGTTAAAAAGTAAATTGAATTTTAAGCGATTCGTATTCGAACATTTTAATGAACTTTGACTAATTATCGAATGAAGCGGACTTAATCAGATTTTTTATTGTCAGAGCGGAGTTATTATATAATGAGATAAATTACGTGTCTAAATTATAAAATACTGTTGACCTATTTAATAAGGTAAATCGCAGAGTCGTATTTACAAACGTAAATAAAAGAATGAATGCTGTTCATCTTCTGTAAAATTATGCAATGGAGAGATTATGTTTGACACATATATACATTTATCATATGTTTCGACTACACGTGGATACATGCAAGTAACTGTCGTAATAAAATGAATAATAGTTATTTTAAATTTAAATAAACTGCAAGCATCTATTCTATATATATATATAAGTAAAGATAAAAGTAAGATTTGAAAGTACATCAAGAATCAAATCGAAAGTATTTTAGTTATTAAATTTTTATTACTTTTAAATTTGAATGCAAAAATTGTTATCAATAAGTTATTCTAAATTTTCATGGAAAAAATTTCTTGAAATAGCACATATATTATTATAATTTAAATATATAGAATTAATGTTGTGAAGAGATGAAATTTATAATTACATTTCTTCTTCTAGTTATAGTAGAATATTTTTTATTTTGCAAACACTATTGAATCTTAAAAATATTATTTTATTTTTTTCTTTTT
>NW_017259192.1:4378878-4382835 GCF_001594045.1 Atta colombica | reverse complement strand
TAATATACCTATTACGATTATGTATTATATTAAAATTAATATGATTGATAGCTTTGAATCATAATGGATTAATTTTATTACATTATATTTTACAAAGAGAAAAAATTTTCATATTATAGAATATATAATATTATTTAAGAGAAATATATATTTAATTAATGAAATAATTTATTAAAATATGCTTAATATAATCAATTCTGACGACTAAATATTGATTTGAATTTTAAGATCAAAATATAATATTTTATATAATATTTGCTTCAAATAGTTTCTCCTATATTATCGAAATATGTAATATGATCATAATTAAAAAGAATAACATAATATTTTTAATTAAATCGATGGAAGCTTTCTAGTTATAATTATGATATCATTAGTAACTAAATTGTTATCGAATTTTTGTACTGTATCTTTACAATGAGACTTATTATCTTTTTCATTTACCTTCAGAGGAAAATGAGATATAAAACGCAAGCATAATTTAAAAATGTAATGTTGAGAGATATAACGTTAACGAAGTTTTACCTGGTTGTGAAAAATTAAGCTCGCGCAAATCTTATTTGCCGGAACTACAGTGACTCTTTGCTTTTCTCATTGAAATCGTGTGGAAATAAACAATTTTGGGTAATGAACATTTCTACTTTATTATTTTTAATATAAACACACACACTTGATTATGTTGATTATTGCCAAGATGTATTTGCTTTTAATATTTTTTTTCTTATTCTATAATGAATATATTATGTAGTTTGATAATAATAGTGATAATAACATTGACTATGTAATATATACATATATGTATATATATATTTCTTGTAATATATGAAACAGCAAAAATCTGTAAAAATAAGAAATGTTACTCGTTGAGTGTATCCTATGATTTCGATGAATGCGTCACACACAGATGCAGTGGAGAAATGGAAACCAAGTGGGCATGCACATAGAATTCGAAGAATTTTCCGACTGAGAACGTAGACCGCGTTTGCATAGAGAAGTACAATAATTTGCATATTTTGCGGTCATAGGAACGGCTGGCAGGAATTTGAAAATAAGGGAAATATAAGCGCATTAAGTTACACAGAACGAAATTTAAAAAATTATAGATAGAGAGAGTCAATTTTTACTAACGTCTAACGCGCGATGTACAATACATTTCGTACGGCTTACGCAAACCGTCAGTATAATAATATAACTGAGCTTGCCTCGTGCAACGAATATCAAAATGGCACATGGTACTTTAGTTGAATATCAAGCGTCTCTTAAAGCCAACGTAACGAACAGAATTTCTGCTGCTTCTACTCTTCTATTCCGTTTTGGACGAATACATATTTTCGGAGTAACGATCCGAATCTGCGCACAAATTTCTAGTATCCTTCGATCATGAAAAATGAAATTAAAGTACCAATTACACTTATATAGTGCGCCTTAAAATGACGCTCGAAAAAAAAAATTTCGCGCTGTATCGTCGCTACGCATAACAATAAGTCTGTTTCTTTTACTCACTCTCTATGCATATTATATCTTTTGTTCTTTATTCCTCTTCTCCTTTTCTCACGATGGGCACGTACTTCTTTTATCTCAAATACGAAAAGTGTAGTTACAAAGAATAGATCTAATAACAGTACTGCAGAAAATACATATTATAATACTGTTTCGTAAAATTATATGAAATTTTTACAAGCATACACATGCACAGAATGTATTCTGTATAAAACAACGTACAATTGTTTTAAATATTGTCATATATCAGTTTTTAATTTTACGAATTATTCTACAAACATTTATAAATCGCTTTTTACATACACTTAATATTTTATATACACACAGAATTTCTTTTTGTTATTTTTACATGATTCAAATTGAACCATATATTTTCGAATTTTATATTTTGTCAGTGATATTTCATTTTTATGATATATTGCTGCATGATACGCATATGCATGGATTGACATTAACTTCTTTTCAATACACCAATAATGTGACATTTGTTGATGTAGGTACCTGTAAGAGTTAATCTCATAGAACGTATGTTTGTCAAATATAGATGTTGATATTACTAGAGGCTATTAAGATGAAAATATAAGAAATAATAAAATTATATTAAAGCGTATTTTTCTTTGTTACTGATATATGTAATATTTATCATAGAAAAAAATTATACTACAATAAAAACAGAATTTTATCGTAGATAATAAGAATTATTATAATAAATTGTTATTTATGAACAGAGCGAAACAATAATTAAATATACTATAAGTAGCAATAATTGTATAATTATATTAGTGAATATGTATATGTATATATGTATATATGTGTTTATATTTATATACAATATGTACATATTGTATATGTATATATATATACATTTTGATTTTTAGTATATAGGTATTTTTTAAATTTCTTGGAGTGAAGTCTTTCTTATTCCACGAAATAGAGAATACTTCCTCTGCTTTATACATCTACTCATAATTTATTAATTATTTATTAGAGCTAATTAATTTGTAGAGTTAATAATTTATCTATTATTTATTATTTATTATTTATTATACTTATTATAGAGCTAATTAAGCAGTATAGGAAATAAAAAGTTATTTCTAAACTATCGAAGTCTTTTGTGTATTCTAATTGCCACATTACTTATAAATTTGAAATTTGTGGAGCGGCAAAATGTTTTATTTACAAGAAATACGAAGAGTTTATCGTATATCAGTGTACGCTTTTTATTTTGAATGCACTTTGCTTCAGCAAAGCTCATGGAGAGTATCTCGCTCGATGTATTTGCGGTATTGTTAAGATGTTTATGATCTCGTTTATGCAAGAGATGGGTGCTCATTCTATGACTGATAGGTCACATAGCGTGTCGAACTTCACTTGAGAATCCTGATTTTACGACTTTCACTTAGCTAAAGTTTAACAATCGTTTGGTGCACACTATAATGATAGCATAATGCTTCAACGGATTTGTATGTTAATCGGGGGTATAATGACCCCATAGATCTCTCCATACGGCTTATATCGCTTCCCATTCATGCAGCTTTGCAAACGATCTATATAAATCACAATTTCTTTTTATTAATTGGTTTGATAATGAAATGCATTAAAAGCAATAAAAAAATATTTTCTCATGTAAGTTCTTACAAAATAAAGATAGAAAAGTTTCAAGTCATTATTATTATCTAAAAATTTTTTAATCATCATTATTAATCGTTTAGATGTGCTGTTAGAGAGATAAATTATTTTTTATATTTTATTAAAACAATTTTTAGTAAAAATTAAATTATCAGTTGCAAATAATTTGCTTGTATATATACTATTTGATATCATGTTTATTAAACTATGTTTATTAAACTTAAATTAAAATAGAATATTTCTAATTCATCTTATTAAGATTCTAGATAAAAAGAATTGTAAATGGATATCTGTAAACGAATATCCAACAATACATCTTCGAACGTATTGTACTCATAGTAGGCGTATTATATACAATTATCAAACTAATAGCACGTGGCAACATAGTATTGCGAGTGCATAGTTTGACAAGATTATGAAAGCTATAATTCAGTTCTCCAGTGTAAGGAGCACACAAACTGTTCGTTGCTTCAATTATTGACGTTGAGCGGTAGTTGCAGATCTGACTGTTGATCTATTAGTTGGCAACCTAAATACAACCTGTTTGTTGCAACATTAATTCTCGTTAGATCGAACCTCACCTGCCCTTCGGACGTGAAAATTAGGCCATCCGGGATACCGCATGTAAATTAGTTGTAGATATGTTATCAGATGTGTGACATACACATATCCCATAACTCTTCGAAAATTATTAGATAGAATGGTGTAGTGCTTTCGATCTCGAGTACTATTTAATTTTATACTACAAAATATATAATGATATATTTAATAATTTATAATGATAATATATTTAATAATGATATATTAATAATTCTATTATATATTTAA
>NW_017259192.1:4368196-4378840 GCF_001594045.1 Atta colombica | reverse complement strand
ATAATTCTATTATATATTTAATATTTATTTTTTAAAATTATTTTGACATATTTTTCTTTTTATTTTACAGATACTTATAAAGTAAGACCATCTTCTCGATTGACAAAGCATTTTTTTCATAAATACTTTTATAATTTGTTAAAAATAATACATGTATGTTAAAAATTTTACACACATTATGCTATAAATCAACTAAACATCTTTCTAACTTTACGAACTGACTTTATTAACTTTAAAATAAAGCTTGATAGCGTAACTCATTTTAAAACAGTAGCATTATTAGCATTTAATATAACATGGAAAAAAATGCTTGCAATTCTGTTTTATTCTGTTCATTTAATGAATTTATATTATTACGCAATTCTCCATTGTTTTTGTTATTTTAAACGTAGAATATGAAAACTAAAATATCTGAAGCTCTAACCATAAGTTATTTACGCTAAATTTATTATTATTACGCTATCGAACTTTGTACAATTTAAAATTTATTGAAGTTCTCATGATCGATCGCTTTCCGATAACATTTGACATTTGTACAGTTGTTTTAATAAACTGTAATTGGAATCCTGCAGCAATAATCTCATGCTGTCCTACGGCATGATATACTTTCTATCGAAACATTTACTTGTAATTAGATAAAAGATGATCCACGCTTTAAAAGCTTTGAAAGATGCGTTGGATTAATCAATTTTGTGAGGATAAAATTCAGGTTATTTGCAAAAGATATATCTCTGTATTGCGTTCAAACTTTCTGTATTTCTCATTCATGGTTGCGATTAATTAGTTATTAGAGTTTTCAAATAATTTAATTTTCAAAAATGAAATCAATCCCGAATTATTCTTTGTATTGATTTTTAATACATATATACGATTTGTGCCAAAAGTACAACCATATTACAAACTGTGTATAACGAGATTAGACGTGTCTAACAGTATTTTCTGAATGAAATATTAACTGAAATTTTCTTTTCACAGATTAATACTGAATGTTGTCATTTGATTTTAAATATTTAATGTTGACATGTTGACAATTTGATGTATATATCTTGTTCGTTTAAACAATTTATTCGTTTCAATGTAATCGCGCGAGTGACAGATTTTCATTTCAAGCAAAAATAATCAAAACAACTTGTGATATCATCACATAAGAATATGATATCATCACAGCAATATAACCCATTGGTATGCACATGCGATAATTTTAATTAGCACATGCACCGATTATTCCATATTTTTCTTCGTTCATTCACGATAATCCACTCACGATAAACGAACCTTAATTCCCTCTTATTAATAATTTCAAGTGTTATGCATCGGCAATGTGTGCGTTGCATATATAACGGCGGTCAATGCGCGGGTAATCGTCGCATAAAGTGTCGATGGTGAAAAGCAGAAGCAAACCGTAATTGAATCACAATGAGATTCAATTTATTAGGGTTATCAATTATTGATTGGCCCTTGAATTATATTCGTCGCGCGAGGTTCCGCAAAAAGCCCGTCGTAAATCGCGAGCACGACGGCGCCGTATTTAAACGAACCCTCGGGAATGTTTGCGTACGCCGCGTTCGTTTGGAAATTCTTGATAAAATAAATGTGACGGAGATAAAATAGGAATGAAAAAAATGCACTTTAACTTGCCGTGATATGGAATGCATGAAGGCGGAATATAACGAAACACGTTGTGCATTACGCTTGCATGAGAACAAAACAAAAGCGGTAGTATCTCCGAAACGCACGTTAACGCGACCAAATATGACGCGAGTAACATGACATAACTAGCGAGCATTTTATTTATTTCACAAAATATGCTTTTATGTGGAAGGTAGTTTTAGAAGGTAGTTTATCTTAATTTTACTTTATTTTTTATTTAAGAATATGATGACACAACGAGCAACTGTTACATTTTTGTACATATTTTAATGAATTTATAAGATAGTACAGTTATATACTTTTTGTAGAACGTATTCACAAAAATGAAAAATAAATCCGAAATATAATTGTTGGTATTCCTAACAATTCTGTCGCTACCTTTCTAAAGATGCAAAATTATTTATGATGTTAATATGAATTACGATTAATACTCCCGAATTCGTCTCTTAATTTATTTCTTGTCTTGATATATGTATTTTCTGAATTAAATGGCATCTGTGCCAAATACGTCGCTGGTACGATGAATGAAGTTGGTAAAAACGTGTTAATTCATTACTCAGGCTCTTAGTTATAAAACGCTACCACTTACGCGAATTAGTGGTGCCAGTTACTACTTGAGCTTGGCATGGTTTCTAGAAACCACGTTGTTTGTTTCTAATGCTTGGTCATGAAAACCAACAGAATTCGCGAACGGTCAGGGATTACACATAAATTTTTTGCGCGTAGCATAGCTTCGCGTGGTAATTTCGCGAAATTGCATCTAATGAATCTAAAAAGTACCGCGTTGTAAGATTCACTCTCTACTACAAAATTAATGTTCTCTTTATCGCAGACAATGAAAATCATTGTATTATACATTGAAAGTCCTTCTCTGATTTTTAACAATTATGATTTGTATAATAAAGACAGTCTTTCTTTTAGCTATCCGGCAGAATACCGCTTGCGGGTTTAATTGCTCCTCTTTTTTATTGTTACGGGATACGTTCGTTGAAATTCGCAATTTCAATGCATGGCTGTAATCGTACCATTGTATCATGTCGCCCTTGAGTTATTTACATTCGCGTTTGCACTCTTCATTCGGTGGTCTCACCAACCTTGGCGGAGTGTATGATAAATCGAGGCCACGCAGTGGAAATGTGAACGGTAACGCGGAGAGGCTCGGTGTGACAGAATGATATATCGCGAACGGTAATGCGCTCGCGTGAGCTCGCGGTAATTACGAACGGCGTCCGATTAAACTTATAATCGTATGTAATTAAAACTCTTAATTGCTTCAATAAGTATCCGTCCAGTTCCAGAGCGAGAGAGGACTGTTCCTTTTCTTCCGTGCCGTCATCTTTCTTTCGGTCTTGTAAACACCAAGATAGCGAACTCGCATCTATCTTTTCTTATTACTTCTTCTTTGTAAGTGAGACGAGGACACATAGGCACGATCGATGCGGTGTCGCGTCGTTAATCTTCAAGCGATGCAATTCGAAATTTTCTCTTGTGTGCGTATGGTCAGGTCATCAATGCGCGCGTATATATGTATATGTATATATGTATTTCTTAGCTATAGCTATCGATGTTGAATAGCTTCATCCGAAGTTGACATCGAGATGCACAAACCTTTGCTAAACCGCTGAACTGCAAGAATGATCGGCATATATACGATCAAACATGACCTGATCAAAACATGACATTGAAAAGTTTTGACCAACTAAAAACGAAGATTTTTAGAACACAATATTATTGTTTTGTACATAAATAATACATTTCACAAAAGATTCGACTTCGAAACTTTGTAATGGAACAAATAGATTTTTAGGACAGATTTTGTTCTCATTTACGTCACTCTTTTTTTAACTTTAATAATTGTGTGTGTGTGTGTGTGTGTGTGTGTGTGTGTGTGTGTGTGTGTGTGTGTGTGTGTGTGTAAATATACTTTTTAAAAGTTCCCTAAAGTTTCTGCAAATATAACCTTCCATCTATATCTAACAGAGCTTGAAACGATTGATTGGTGTTACTAGACTGGAAAAATAAATATTCGCAGATAGTAATAAGTTATTTAAAGATTTATCGATGGAAAATAAATTTATATATGGAAATTAGTCAAATCTTTGCAATCATTATTTTATTTCAAATTTTTTTAAATTTTTTGTTTCAAATCTCTGACTTGTAAAATAATTGAAGATAACTAGTGTGAGTGTGTGTGTGTGTGCGTGTTTGCGTGTGCGTGCGTGCGCGCGCGCGCGCGTGTGACTATACCGCAAATCACTGTAAATCACATAATTAAATTGAAAATTGTTCGCTTCATTAGATATTTAATGTATACTTGATTGCATACGTGTTTTGTGTTATATATCAGAGATAAGTGACACGAGACAGGAGAATTATTCAATTGTTAATTAAAATTTGTCATGATTTTTCATGCTGTCAGTTTAGCTTGATACTGTAAGTTTGTAATTATTATTTTATTAATGAAATCTTGTTTCTCTGAAACTGTTTAATATGAGAAGTTCTTTCAATTTAACATATAAAATAGTTGAATCGAAAAATTGTATTCGTAAAAATACATTAATCAGCGAGCTAGTTTGAGAAAAACAAAGATATCTCTCTCTCTCTAATAAATATTCTTTACAGTAATTCTAAAAGTTTCGACGTGAGAGATAATGAATTGGTCTTGCATATTTTACTGTCTTCAGTTCCGTAATTATCTGCATGTACAGTACAAATGACTGATTCAATTTTTTAATAATGAGATTTTATTTTTTCAAATAACGTATATATTTATAAAACATATATCTACATATAAAGAAAATTAATAGTTATTCTGACGTAAAAATGAAATTTATTCTATTTATTATTTATTTAACTTTTTACAATTAATCTTGAAACTGTTATAAGAAGAAACAGTGGACATTTTAAATGTATATATGTACAATATATGTGTAACGAATACAAATAATACTAATTTATAGTAAAAAATTACTTTGAACTAGACTTTTAAAATAACATTAACTTTTTTTTTTTACAAAAAATATCAAATATCATAAAAAATTATTTTTGCACATTAAAGATCATTTCTGAGACATGACGATTTAATGAAATTTGGCTTGTGACATTTTCAGCATTCAAAAATTTATATAAGAAAACATCTTGTCTTGTTGATTCAAAATATTTAAAAAAAATATTTTTTTATGAGTTTAATGTAATTTGCAAAGAGACCAAGTTAAGACATTTTAGAAGACGAAAAGTTTTTAAAATTATTAAATGCAGGGTAAAGTTCTTCGCGTTTTCGTTTTAAACTTTACGGTGAAAATTTTTAAACAAGCATCAACTGAAGGTTTCAAAGAATGCATGCCATCATACACTTCGTCTTCTATACCTAGAAGGCAGCTTCCCAATATTTTGCGTCATGCTGGGATAACTCCGAACGTATGTGCATCCGTTAACCCAATTTGTTGCATTACTTTGATAGAGGGATCATTCGGCGGAAAATATGAGCCGGGAAATGTTGGACGCGTGTTATAAAAGGATCTATGACTTATATTTGCGATGGGAATGATTTCAACATTAGATATTCGTTTATGAAAATTTTGATGTATATATGTTTATGGAAATTTTGTGGGTCTACTAACTACACAAAGTATCATATCATATATTAACATTTTATGTAGGGGGTGTAGGCAGGCAGGTGTACTACGGAAAAAAGAAATTGTTCTTGTATAAAAGCATATAAAATCACAAATTTTTTGTGAATAAACAGAAAGCAACATAACTCCTCTATGGAATAGAAAATATTAAAGACGTGACAATGATGAGATAATATTTGCGAAAAATCTTGAAATTCTATCTATCACGACCCTCACAAAGATGTTAATGTTACTAAGATCTACTTAATATAATTTACGAGTGTTGCGCTCAACTTTGAAGACACTGGCGCTGAAAGAGATCTATCCGTTTATTAAAATTCAGTTGCTGTACCTTAGTTGCTGTACCTGCTCTAGAATATTATGGAATAACGTATAAGTTGATTTAAAGTTATGAATTTCTTAATTTTACCCATTCATGCTTTTATTAGCTTTTTTCCGATTCTTTCATGACTTCAAAGTAGTATAAACAATATTCCAAATCTGAGATAATTATGCATTACTGTTGAAAGGATCATACAATAATGCAGTGTACAGAATAGAAAGTGAATAAAGTTAGATCAATCATGATCTAAGAATGTTAAATTCAGTAGTAAAACCATGTTCGGAGTCTGACCGCGTTTAGTTGCGAAGTAAAGTTGTTTCAGTTAATTATATTCACGAATCATCTTATTAATTAGTATGATTCACGTTATTTTATTAATCAACATTAATAATAAGTTTTAAGGACTCTAATTCAAACAAAAATTGAAAAAAATCAACAAATTAATCAACTTGTTTATTTTTTATATTAATAAAATAATAAATAATTCTAAATATATCTACTATCATAATATTATTATGAAATTATTTACTATTACTGACAAATACCATTATAATTTCTCTATAACATAGAGAGAATGTGAAGTGACATTATAATTATTATTTTTAAAAATCTTATTTTTAATGCTAAAATTTCCAAGCATTTTAATAAAAGGAATATTTAATTCTATAATAATTTTATTGTATATAATATGTATTTTGTATATTATGTATTTTGTTAAATTATTACTGATGTTATATAATTATTTATGTTACTCATAATATTAATTACGCAATATATAAATGTACTTTATATTACATTTAGAATTACTTGCATTTTTAATGCACTTTTATGTAGACGACTACGAACTTTATCGTGTAAAGGCTTAAAGCGAATCATAGATAAGAGGATTATTGAGTAGGATACGCGCCAATCACAGTATCGATATTGTATGATTCTATGTCTGTATATAAGCATGTAATATTAGCTGATACATTACTTATCAATTTACTAGCAAAATACATTTGTGTGTCTTTGTTTACAGTATAAAATATCATTTACTTTACAAAGAAAGTCATAGGTTTCCTTGGAGAGATAAATTATAATGATAAAAGGAAATAAATACATAAAATTGTGATACTCATATTCAAGTTTGAATGTTGATATTACGATAAATGGAATAATACGAATATATGGAATAATAATATATGTAGATTTTATCTATCTGAATAGCGATAATCAAGGAGTCGATTGCGCGGTCGCGAGGAATATTAATGAATTTGTAATTCATCAGCTTGCATCTTTCTCATTAAATTTACATTAATGAAATTTAAAACAATTATTTAATAAAAATATAATACCAAAGTTCGTTTTATTATATTTTAAGTAAAGCATATAAATGTACAATTTATTTATATTGTATTTACCTAGAAAAGAAATATAATTTATTTTTAACATAATTAGTTTACATAAATCATTCTTTTAAATTAAAATATATTAATTGATTAGTACAATAACTATTTGTTAGTATGGACGTTGAGTAATTAAAATAACAGCTTTACTGTATGTGCGATGCAGTTGACTTACTTCGCAAGCGTGTCTGACTCGAACAAAGATTCTACTACTGCATGCTGTTAAGTCATAGTTTGACCTAGAGCGCTTTATTCACTTTCCTTTATCTATATTGTATTGTAATAAGATTATTTAAACGAAAATGCTTAATTACTTCAGGTCTTCTGAATTGTTGTCTATGTCATTAAAAACTAATAAAATCGAATGTACAAAAGAGTTATATTTAAAACATTGAATAAAAAACATGAAATGGTTTTATTCAACAATTTTATTTTTTCGTGAATATTGTTGTTTATGACAAATTATGCGCGTGCACATCTTGCTTCTTTTATAGCGAACGTAAATTTTATAAGTAATTAGACTAAGCTTTGGCAAGTGTCTCCATTTCACAAATTGCACGAAATCTCGTAAATAGGACAAGGACGTTTAACGTAAGTGACCATACATACTTCAGCACATTTAGTAACAGGATATTTTAGAAAATAGGTATCATCAGGGTAGATTAGGATTCGTCCTAAGGGGTAGAATTAGTTCACAAAATATTAATTGCGCAAAATATTCATAATTATTAACGCTAATATCTCAATGCAAATACGAGAATATTATTAATTGATCTACTCGATTGAGCAAGATGCAGTAAAATTTCATAGAATCTCTTAGAAATTAATAGAGTGTGACTGATTATTTGCATTATATGCTTATCTGCAATATAATTTGCTTTATAGATTTATATATGTTTAATGCGATTCATCGAAATGTTGATGCTATGCGCTGTCAGTAAATGCCGCAATTTATGTTCAATGATTCATATACGAATATGGCTTATCTTTTTAATTATTCACGTTGCAAACTGCAGTTAATAAATGATCACAAATATTCTCGTGTAAAATTTCTCATTAACAGAGCATTTTATCTAAATGATACTGATATTTTAATTGTACATGCCTGATATTCAAAAATCAAAAATCTTATTTCTATTTTGCTATATGAATTGCTATTATTATTTTCTGTGAGCGAATAATAATAATTTAGGTAATTCTGTAATTAGTATTCAACATAATTATGATGTATTGTAATGTTTTATACTTAAATTTATCGATGATATTGACAAGCATGCGTAGGAATGCGAAAAATCTCGCGACATGATCTTTTTGAATATAAGTATCGAAATATAGGTCAGCCTTGAAATGTAGGTTAGCGTGTCATGTTTTTGCTGCAGAACGTGAACGTGACCATGTAGAAATCATTGTCAAGTCTGTTCATAAAATTTCAGTAAACTTTGGATTTAATATTTCAATAGGCTAGAAGATATTAAAATCATTTAATAAAGAAGATTTATTAAGGAATTTTTGTTTATGCAGTATTTTTAAAGTATAATAATTTGTAAAATAATTTGAAAAAATTATATAATTTGATGATGATATCTTCAAGTAAGGGGCATAAAAGATGTTGAAAATAGGTGTGCATGGAGAATTAGCATCATTGCTAAATGGCGGAATACATTTAAGGGTACTGTGGTAGCTTCAAGCAATGAATTATTCAAGATGCGTGATGTAATGGCGAATACCTGTTTAACTAGAAACTCGACTTGCATCATTTTGATTTAAAAAGTGGTGACTCGAATAGCTTTATTATATTATACAACCAGGATAATGCATAAAATATGATAAGCACAGGAATTATTCTAAAATGAATTGAGTTTATCTACTTATAGCGAAAAATTGTTTAAATATTTAAATATTTTTAATATTTTTAATATGACATGGTTTGCGTTTAATTGCATTTAAAAGTTATAATATATGTATAATGTACATTTGAAAATGATCGGCAAATCTAATTTTGTTGTATATCAACACAAAAATTAAGAATTTAATTTAGCATATATTAATTTTTCTTACACAAAAGAATTTACTGTCACTATAATTGCAACTATCGTGTGCTAAATTACAACATATAAAGAGATCATACGAAGAGGTTTAATATTATAACATTTTCGAATATATCGAGTTTACATTGATCTTGGTTGAATTAATGCTCTATTATTGGTTAATGTTACATGCTGTAACCAATAAAAGTAGAGCATATAACATCATTAATCCAATTCAGGTTGGTACAGTCGAAAATACTATTATTTTTAAATTTTTGAATATTTCATTGATAAAATTGATATATATTTAGTTTGACAATTTAAATATCGTATTGTACGCATCAATAAAAATTTTTTTATTGCAGTGGAAATGTATCAAAATAGATCGAACGTTTTTTTTTTACAAGCATAGCTATTCAATCATCGTAGAACTTTAACAAGAGGTACGCTGATTTGTATCGAGTGCGCAGTGTAAAAGCTTCGTTGCGTATTAATTACGTTGGAAAGAAAGATTGTTTGATTTTACTAAAATTTATATCGATATCAATTAAAACGAGATAGTATCGTTTTGTCAATGTCTATAAATAAAATTTTCGATATTTTCTTTCTTCATGTTTATAATCTCGAAAAAATTGTTATGATAAAACTTTCTCTGCTTCTCTTATATCATTTATGATGACAGTTTTCTTGGTCAATGGAGATAATTTGTTTTAATGGAATTTTTTTATTTTTCTACATTCGCGTAAAATTTAGTGATAAAAAAATACATGGTACAAGTTGGAAATGTTTCACAAATAATGATTTTCTTTAACATATTTACTGCACATAAAAACCAACTTCAAATTGACCATTGAATCCGTTGTTAAAAAATAATATCTAGTGGGATATTCTAGCTGTTTGCTGCTCATATCAATATATATCAGTACACACTCCCATATTTTCCCTTGTGTATATTCGTAAAATATTTATTAGTACAGTTTATATTGGCTTTGGGAAATATCAATCGGGGGATGAGAGAGAAAGAAACTCAATTTCTATATACATTATTCACAATAGGTAGCCACGAATTCAAACTAAATCTTATATTAAGGATAATTTTAACAAAAAAATATATATAAATTGTGTTATTTTTTAAAATTATATTTTTGAAAATAAATTCAAAAAGTTTGGCGGAGATTTAAAATTTGAATAAAAAATTATTTAAATAAGAAGTAGACTTAAAAAAAAATAATTCAAATAAAATGAGAAGATTTTTATTTAAATTATAAATTGTATCGATAAATATATAAATATTAATCTTATTGGACGGTGCACTTTATACATATAAAATAGTTAGCTCAATAATCGTTACGTTAACCAAAACACTTGACTTTGCAAATTTATATTTTTCAGATTGAAAACTGAGTAAATATTTGATTGTTATTTTAGATTATTTTAAATCAATTTTTTGTGATGTATAAAAACGTCACTCTAAAATTCTTATAACTACTGTCGTTGTTGAGAAAATCCTTCGTAAAAATTAGAAGGCATAAATGTACGAGTTATCGCTATGTCGCCATAACGGTTTGCTCAATAATGAATATGTCCCACAAATCGCCATACGTGTTTAACTATCGCATACA
>NW_017259192.1:4345871-4368096 GCF_001594045.1 Atta colombica | reverse complement strand
ATATATAATATATATATTTTTATAATTTTTTATATATTTTTTTTTGGAACTATAATTATTATAAATTTTTAATAAATATTAATAGCTGTTTTAATAGAAAAGAATTGTAAAATTAGTTTTTATTCGAGTAGTGCCGATCTCTGTTCTCTGTACCAGTTATCAACAGAAATGATCCAGTGATCGATATTCTTTGCTTGCATATCTATTTATTAATTCGACTATGCTTATGACTATGATTACTGATTCTACGAATCAGTAATAATTTCTAAATAATAACAATGACGGATTTAATTTTTTTTATTTGGATTTTGGATACATTATTCGATTTACAAGAATTTTTTTCGACCTACCTAGTCCCAGTAATTGACAGATATGGCGAGTACTCGAACAATTACGTGCTTCGATGAACCAGTGTTTCTCACGTAAAAAAAAATTATGAAATTTATATGAAACAATAATTTGTGATAATGGTGTATGTAAAACTGTGATCTCAATTTATAATTCGAAGATCAATTTATCTCCTGCAAGTTGCCAATATTCCAAGATCACACGAGATGTCAAACAGTGTCTCTTAATCTCACAATGAAGTATTTGATCGAAGTCACGCATAGGCTCGGTTGCTGCACGTTTTCGATTTAATCAATAGTGAATTCATATATTTACAAGTTTCATAATATAATATAACACAACTATTATAAATATTTTCTTGGAACCAATAAAAATATCAGCAAGCCTCATGATCGACAGAAAGCACTAAAATATGTCTTTAATATATGAACTTGGCGATTATTGGTATCCTGACGATTTCTGGGTCAACTCTTTTTATCTTAAATAACATTCATTTTTATACGGAAAGTATAAATTTCCAATTCCACTCATTTTTTTTAGGGATCATTATACCTGATACATTTAACAATTTTTCTACTTCTTTTTCTCTCCTTATAAATTATTTATATCTTCTGTTATTTAGTACAATTATTGTTGTTAATAACTTTAAATTTTAGACACTTTAAGTCTTAACAAACGTTTCACTTAAATAAATATCTATACTTTGTACCAATATCGCTCAATATATCTTATCAATAATTTACTTAATGGTAAAGAGGGGGAACGAATTGTGCTGTGACGTGAAAGCTTATATATAATTAATAGCTCTATGAGAGCATCCGTCTAACGCTTGAACGACACGGGAATTGGGGATAGTATGTACGGGAATGAGTAGCGTTAGGAGAGCCACCTACTCGTGGAGGAATCGATCGGTCCGTTTTTCATTCACGCGCCTTCGGCATATGGGACATATATATATATACATATATATATATATATATATATATATATATACATATAGAGTTCCTGATATTCGGTCTCCAATCATGCACATCTTTCCTTTCCTACCTGGACCGACACCTCGAGCTTTCTACTTCTCCTGACCCACTTTCTGATTTCCTTGAATAACGAAGAAATCGGCATTTAAATGAGACAGAAGAAGTCAACAGAGAGCCAATCATTTCTGATTTTTTAAAGAAGTAGTGAATGAATTCAAAAACGGGAATAGAACGTTTTGGCTGCAAAAGAAAGATTTACGAATAGAATCAGTACGTTAAAACAGCGAAGGTAAATTTGAATTAGGAAAGGAAGATAAACGATAAATTCGTGGTGATTGTTCGTGGCATGGAAATTAGAAGAACAATAAGAGAAGAGACGAAAAGCGAGAGTAGAAGATTACGGGAGAAGGAGCGGCACCTCGTGAAGAGGAGAAGAAAGGGGATACTGCGGTTGAATTCGAGGAAGAAAGTCGGTAGGAATGAGAGGAGAAGGTGAGGAAGGAGAGTTGAACCATAGGTGGTGGGCGAACATTGCGGTCCAGAGGGATGAAGGAGAGCCGCGTTGCCGCTGAGGGGATGCTGGCGGATGAGACACGCCGGGCTATGGAAGGGTATATACGTGTGTGGGAGGGATGACTAGGAGAGAGCGGAGGGTGAGGGTAGCTGTCGAGGATAGTGGGTCGGTCGGTTGGTTTGCGTGGAGGGACTGCGCGGCAGTCGAAGCTGCGAGGTTCAGTGTTGGGGAGCGCGGCATCGCGATGCGTCGGTTTTCCGTCGCTGCCGCACTCGCGCACGGCTTTCTTCATCGTTCGAACTTTTTTCTAGTTCGCGAAGAAACTCTTGGATAGCCAATATTTTATTTTTGTTTGTATTTTTCGCATCTTTCGATTTTTGTTTACTTCCGTCTTCTAACCGCGCTCTGTCTCTCAGTCTCATTCTTTGCTCGCGTTTCTCCCGTCCGACAATCACCTCCGCGTGCTTTTACGCGTGATTCTGTTTGTGTATCTCTTCTTCGCCTTTACGTCGCAACTCGTGGTCCATTTATTCTGTTCTCGTTCTCATTGTTATTTGATCTGGAGCGCGCTCTTCGAGGCGCGCGACGTGACGCGTCGTGACGCGCCAGCGACAGCGTGCGTCAAGCTTCGCGAGTGACAGTGCGTGACGACGCGGCAGTGGATATAAGGGCAGATCATGGCACCGGACAGGGCAATGCGACTACGAAATCCGTGAGTACGAGCGCGCTAACGGCGGCTCGTAACGGCGATGGATCATCCATATGCGGGTGGCTGGATACCTCAAGGTCACGGTGGCGGTGGAGGCGGCGGCGGCGGCGGTGGTGGAGTGCTTGGCGGAGGCAGCGGTGTGGCGACGGTGCCGCGATGTTGGGAAAGGCCGTGTAGATCGACCGATCCTTCACCGATGCGTCCGTTTGACCACGGTATGCGCTCGACAGAGGCGATGAGATCGATGGAATCAATGAGATCGATCGATTCCATCATACGTCAACCACCATCTGATCCGATACGCATGGAACATCATCATTCTATGCGACCGATGGAGGGAATGAGCAGGTCAATGGAACAAATCCGTACGGAGCAACCGCGTTCGGTCGTAGATCATCCCATCGCTCCATCTCCGATGTCACCGAGCAGTATAGGAAGCGGTATGGATCGTGGTCGTATGATGCGCGCCATAGAGCATCCCTGCCGACTAAAAGATCACTCCAGTTACATTCACGATCATCACTTTGGAAGGCCTCACGAGCACGGCTGTCGATCGACTGAGCACATATCACGGCTGTTGGAGCATCGACAGCACGAAGCGCAACATTCGGGGAGACCGCCGATTGAACATCCAGCCATACGACCGCCTATGAACTATTCTTGCAGATCCCTCGATCACGCCCCCGGACGATCCATGCCGATGGACTGCGTGATTTTTGGCCCGCATACTCATCCACCGCCCAGACTGTCCGCGGAAAGCCCGTTTCGCATCAACTGTCCCGTACATAGTCCCTTCCGATTCAGATTCCCAAACGGCGCCGGGACCGAGTACCATTCGCATTCACAGGTAAAGCGCACTCACATATCCGCAACATGTCGACTATTGTCCGCGTGAGATGAGAGTGATACTATTGTTCGTTTCTTCTCGCTATGCTAGAGGATTGTGCGATTTATTCCGCATATTTAAATGGACCGATAGACGTAGATGTTATAATCCGCAGAATCTCCACGTGCGGCCTCATAACGAATAAAAATGATAGGTTGAATAACAATGTTGGAAAAATAAATACAAGCTATATCCAAGTAGTTGCTTTCCATAATTTTCTAACTGTTGCCTGATAATTGTTGTATATAATTTTTATATAAATTAAATAATATTGCTATATAAATCTATATGGAACATTTACTAAATTTTTTGCACTAATTGTTTATGTACGTAATTTATTGTACATGAAAGTAATTTTAATTGTTATAATGTATCATTATAAAACTTGAAAATAAAATTAAGAAAATTATATTGTAAATTTATTTTATTTATAGAATAGCAGTATTTTCGTTCTAATTGATATTAAATGATACAAATTTTAGCCAAATTGACTTTTTCTCACAACGTCATTAATATATAATTAGGTTTGATTAGATTTAAATTATTCTATAGTATACAGATAGTATACAGATAATAATCAATAATTAATTTCGAGATTGTGTTTCTCAAATTGTATTTCGAGTAAGAATTATTATAAAATTAGTTCAAATTATTGAAAACTTAATTTTATAAATGAACGATACAAGATCATATTTAAAAAAATATAAATTAAACAGTTGTATAATTTTTGTTATTATTTTGCTATCGGAATTGCATTTAATCGCGATATTAGACCTTAAAATTATCTTGTCACAGAGTTTCAGGCAAATCTACTTACTGTTCATTGTCAACCTAAGTCCACAGAGTGTTTTAGTAAACATTAGTCCTTCCGTGCTGAAGCTTAATGCATGGATTTAGGTATGCTTAATACGAAAAGCGGATGTTCTAATTCCTTGAATAACTAAGCTATATAACTTTTCGTAATCAAATAGTTCACCTTTGTGGTAATTTCAGAGCGAAAGATTTTTTTTTTAATTAAGCGCAAGCTTAAACGAAAAATATTCTCAAATTTTGCGTAATTTTTACGGTTAATTCAGTCGTTGAATTTTTCTTTCTGTGCATATAAATGATAACGAGAATGCGAAAACTCATGTCCTATTTTATACTGATATCCTATTTTATACTGATATCGTAATATACTAGGATGGCTATCACATGTGAACCTAATTCCATTATACATGACAACTGGAAATTCTCTCCCGCATTATCACGCTAGTCTTCTCGCTGAAATTTTACGTAAGAGTGTACTTACGTACTACAAGTTACTACAAGTTTATTCTGTGGCGTATTTATTCTGTAAGAAAAATGCGTCGCACTCGTTCGATCCATGTCGTAGAATTCGATCCACAGTCGCATCTAGATTGAATTTGTGCTCGGAATGTGTCGCACGTACACGTAAAAATAATGAAAATCGTATACAACCGCATTTGTTTTAGCAAACCAATGCACTCGATACTCGGGGAAAATTAATGTTGCCAATATATGACATGTATGATGTGTATGCCTGAATATTTTTGGAAATTGTGCGAAATAAAAGACTCTCGTAATTCCTGTCGGGCATTGAGTTCTTCGGGATACCTTTTGAAATTTATGGGCTAATTTAAAGAGTTTCAAATGAGAGAAAAGGTAAAATACTGATTTCATTGTTCTTAACAATGAGAGGAATATTGCATTGGAAAATAAATAGAGAGAGAGAGAGAGAGAGAGAGAGAGAGAGAGAGAGAGAGAACTCAAAATGTATTTAACTACCGTTTTTTATCTTATGCTTAATTTTATTTCCGTTTATTTGATTTTATTTCCATTTATTTTTTTGTAAAAGCGACTAGTAGCTGAAGCTTGCAAATTTCTTGCATTTTTTACGAATACCATATAAATATGATATTCGTTATATTTTTTACAAGGTAAAAATCTAGTTATATACTAGAAAAAAAATTATATAATATTTAGATTCCTATTGTAGTTGGAGCTTTTGATCACAATTTGGAATGTTATATCTTAATGAATGGGTCGAAAGTCATTATTTATTGGATAGTAATACAGATAATAATATAGGATCGATGACATTGTGTGTTACGCATGCAAGATAGATAATGACAGGTGTAACTCCATATCTCTGAGCTATTCCTTTGACGAATTTGTAAATGAGATTACTATGTAGCTGTGGTAGTCGCATCTGCAGATCGCAGCTGTGAATACGACCACAACATGGTTAGTTAGATCAGTCATAGAATATAAATTCCGAACTACGTTCTATACCGTTACAGCGTTAGAAACGGTCTAGAACACGCTGTATAAGCTTACTTACTTCACTGGACATCGTATCGGTTTGTGTTTTATTTGGGTATTTCGACAAAGTCATATATTGACATAGTTATTGTAAATATAATATCTTCAATCTTATCGTAATATAAATATGAAGTTTTTAATATAATTTTTAATATCTTCACACTTGGATTCGTACAATTATTCTTCTAACTGTTATATTTATTAATATTTTTTAATCATTGACTTGACATCAACTGATTATGACTGACTTTTTTAATTCTCTCCGTTGTGTGCTACGTTTATTTTTAATCTTCAACTGTTTCTTACTTTGATGTATAACTCGTGTCCATTAACGGATTGAGCACTGGATTTTCTACTCTACAGTCATACAATTGCTTGTGACATTTTCTGCAAAATTTTATGTAGCTTGAGGCTCCTTCAAATACCATTGCTAGATTTAAGTTTATGATGACCTATATATTTGTACGTACTTATTGGTATGTCTGAAACATTGAGAATGGCTTAAAAGTGAGTTGAAACGTATGCGTTAAGCTTTTTCAATGCTTTTGTGAGATTTTTACTTAATATTAGCGTTTCAATCTGCGCATGATTCTTATTTGTCCTTGTTCTCTTTTGATATATTTTTAATATCACGAGCATCGTATAATGCGTTATATAATGTGTGTATATGTTATATAATATGCAGCATTGTTCTAAAATAGGTCCCCGTTCTTTGTAAATGTTCTCTTCTTAATCAGTTTATAGAATGTATAATATTTTTTTGCAATAAGGTTGTCAAAATGCTAATAATTCTTAAATTACGGATGATTAAAAATTGATAGGTTTTTTTTGTGAAAAACGATTTATGCTTTGACAATATTATTTCGAGAAAGAATTGTCGAGGATTTTAATTATGAGTGAAAATATGAATTTCTTTATTATTTTATCTGTATTTTTAATAACCTCTTATAAAAAATGAGCAACTATATTATCTCATTATTATATTATATATCCATCATTGCGTAAAATATTAATTATTTTGCAGAATAATACTTCTGTTGATTTTGTAATTTCTGTCAGTGGTTCCTGCAATTGCATGGCGTCACTGCATTTAATTAAAAAATAATTCTTCATTATTCGCTTGAAACGATTAAGCGATAACCTTATTTCGGTTTTCTTGTATTTTTTTCTACAAAAGCAATGTTTACATTTTATATTAAAATATTGTTACTGTTACAGATTTTTCAATTTGCACGATTTTGTTTGATTTAAAACGTAATTCTGGATTTTTAATACTAAATATTCCTTTCAGAAATATCCTTTATCTATGTTACACTTTATCTTTATACGTAAATTGCAACATAACATTAGACAAATTCTCCATCACCATGCTTTAATTAAATGAAACGCGTCAAGAATTCCCAACACATGGAATGGTGTGAAAATTTCTCAAGCTCCAACATAGGAGATAAGTAAGAACCGGGAGGATTCTTTAGTCTCGCGGATTGTACAAACGATGCTACGTTGTCTAACCGTAATCGCGAGAAACCCAATTTATCAAGCCTTCGTCCGCCCATCAAGCATGCTCTGCACCACGTCTTTCACCGTTTTTCTTTATGCCACTTTTCGCGTGTACTCAAACTGGTCCAACGGAGCACTGCCAACTGTCGTCGCCTTGTCTGAGACTTTTACATTGTCGCGTGGTTTACGTGCCTCTCGTACCAAAAACGGCGTCTCAAAGGTCGACTTTATTTCTTCTCATCCATGACAGTTATTATCGCTCTGCGTCTTTCGCCTTTTTCATGATATTCAGCATGATAGTGAGGAAATTACGCCAAAACATGCGTTGAATTATTGTGGCAAAACAATCCTTACATTTTCATGGATAACCATATAATTTCATGGGGCACCGATCTAAAGCCGCGATCATTTCAAACTTATATCTTTATAATAAAACATAATAACATTTCATGTTTCGATTTCACTGATACGACGCGACGTGCGATTGTCACAGTGCTTGGCACCTATCATTTTATATCTAGATTAACGCACACCGTTATGGTAAATAATATCATTAGATAGAACGCGTTGCATAAAACAGTTTTTAATCTCTAGTGCTGATTTCTCTCTCTCTCTCTCTCTCTCTCTCTCTCTCTCTCTCTCTCTCTCTCTCTCTCTTTATGTTTACTTAAACGTCATTATGTTTTAACAGCGTTTTCAAATCCGATTTAGTTGCGCATTTAGGATAAAGCTCGGTTCATACTGGTTTATGTTTCTCAAATGGTTTATGTTTCTCATATTTTCAATTACAACACTGCACGGACTTCATGTTATGATACAAGAACATCTTTTTCATTTGCCATAATTATAATATTATCTCAAAATGACAAATTGAGTGAGTAGAGATTTTAAAATATATGGAATATTTTATAATTTTTAAAGAACGAGTCATATTTCATAACGCATCATCATTGCGGAAAGGGTTGGATTATGGCAAACTGTGCAGACCAGATTTCGGTGATGGGAAAGAAAGAGAGATATGAGAAATAAAAAAGAATATAAAAGTCGCCAAAGCGATCCATCAGAAGACTGTTGCTTGATTTACGAGCATGCTACACCTCGCAACAATTTATTTCATTTATCTTACCCGTATGTTTTCTTTATGACTGTTTTTAACATGTGTAATTCTTCCAAAAAAAAGAAGAAAAAAAAACATATTTTATTTATATGAAACATTATGAGACAACACACATAATTAATTTAAAATATAATATAATGTATATACATATTATATTTTCATTTAAAATATTTTATACTTAAATAGGTAAGATTCATTAATAAACGGAAAATTTTTATGAAATATCCTTATTTATTTGGATATACCTAATTTATTCTTGCGATCTGTTGATTATACTCTTTTCTGATGTACATACGTCTGATTAAATAATTGATTTTCAGTTATGTAAATGTTCGTTACTACTTGGACATGCTTTGTATCATAGAAAAATTTTAGAATATTATTGCGCACTGATATACTCTTGCATTACGTTTCTAGTATATCTGAAATCAATTTAAAAATATATCGTGTATCTTCACTCCTAAAAGTTCACCCAGATTTGCGAATGCAAGATGACATACTCGGTAAAGCGTGATACGGAAATCTCGCGGATTCACCTGCGAATTTTTGATTTCGCGTGTACGGCTGGAAATATCAACTTTCAGACATTACTCGTCGATGCCTTAATAATGTTTCCGGAACTTTTCTCTTCTTATATATTCGCGCTCATATGATAAGAAAGCGCGAATATACGTATATTCAATTCTGCGCCAGAAACTTTTCACGCATTGAAATTCTGAATGTTCGCTTCGAAGACTCGAGATGTATGGTGTATCGGAAAACAGTTTGTTGGAAATTTTGTATTGTATGTCACAAATTTGTATTTCTTATGATTATCTACAAACAATTTTTTTATCCGTGATATATTCTTTGTATGTTGTGAAATTTGTGAACAAATTTGTGAATACAAATTTCACAAATTTGTATAAGATATGTTAATGAAAAATGAGAGATACAAATTAAAATGTAATGTGATCTTTTGTGAACTTTAAAAATCTATAAATGATTATTTAACATATATTTTTCAAATTATTCAGTATAAAATTGTATTTCATTCAAATTTTTATTTCATTCAAATTTGCGTATAAAGTGTCTACAGTATATGCAATATGTTTATCTTACGTTCTCTCCTACGTTGCAGTATTCTCATGTATGGGACGACAAGGTGCTTCTTTGTTCACACATAAGTAAATGTCACGAAAATATTATTTTCTGATATATAAAGCAGAGCTTTCATCTAATGGCAATGCATTTAAAAGAAATTGATATTTTTTTATTCGTTAAAATTATGTTATTTATAATTTGGAGTTACTTATAATTTTTAAAATAAGAAATTTCTCTCTTTCTTGTTTTCTCAAATATAATATGCGGTTTCGTGTACATATAGTGTGTGTGTGTGTGTGTGTGTGTGTGTGTGTGTGTGTGTGTGTGTGTGTGTGTGTGTGTGTGTGTGTGTGTGTATACATGTATTGAATATGGTTTTGAAGGTATTATACATACATATATGTAGATACACACACACACACACACACACACACACACACACACACACACACACACACACACACACTATATGTACACGAAACCGCATATTATATTTGAGAAAACAAGAAAGAGAGAAATTTCTTATTTTAAAAATTATAAGTAACTCCAAATTATAAATAACATAATTTTAACGAATAAAAAAATATCAATTTCTTTTAAATGCATTGCCATTAGATGAAAGCTCTGCTTTATATATCAGAAAATAATATTTTCGTGACATTTACTTATGTGTGAACAAAGAAGCACCTTGTCGTCCCATACATGAGAATACTGCAACGTAGGAGAGAACGTAAGATAAACATATTGCATGGAACACATTTCATGGAACACAATCTTTGAAAAAAGCAAGATTTCTCTTGTAAATCTTTGCTGAAAATTGGATTTGTTCCATTTCGTGACATGACTGCATAATTTCTGATAATTTATGCGTAGAATTGTGGATAAAATTTGTATTCTGATTATTTGAAGTACGCTCGTTCTGTTTTTGAGTAAGTTTCTACATCACATCGGAGCTATGATGTAGAAACTTACTGTGTGTCGAAAATCACTCTCTATATTTTTCAGCCGGAATAAAAAAAATATGAAACATACTTTTTACTATACAGTTATAAAGTTTAATTTATAAATTTTTTGATTTAGAAATTAAATTCCTATATACATTTTGAACACCTTATAACAAAATATTTAATTCAAACAATAGACAATTTGAATTAATCTATTATTTAAATTTGACGTTAATTGAAATTTTGAAGTTTTAAAATGTATTTTTTGATATTTTGTTGAAAATATAATATTTATTGAAAGTGATTGATATCACAAAAATGATAGTATCCATACATTCAATATTACGCTTGTCGGATTACGACCATTATATGTATATACATATAGTCCAGGAATTAATTCTGCCGTGCAAATTCTATAATAGGAATTGGTTTTTAATATGTGCTGAAATTACGATTTTAGTTTGTAGCTGCTTAATCTCTTATTTTCTGAATGAAAGATTATTGTGTGTGTGTGTGTGTGTGTGTGCGTGTGTGTGTGTGTGTGTGTGTGTGCGCGTGTGTGTATGCGCGTGTGTGTGTGCGCGCACGTATACTATAAAAGTTATTATACTGCGGCGTGAAGGAACAGAATAGATAAAAGGTCAATGAGATTCTTTCCTCTCTCTGTCTTATTTTCTCGTTATGGTACCAAGTACTGCATTTATTTCCACAGAGAGAGTAGCAATTAAGTACTTGCCTTCGTCCATCGTAGTTCTCCCTCGGGGACTAATTATTGTCTAAACGGACTAACTGTTTCCGCACACACTGGACTAGTCCAGTGAATAGAATGTCCTTCGAAGTTCAATGCAGTTCGGAGGTAAACGAGGTCCTATCGGAAGATTGTTCGTGTCGTGGTACAGATGGAATTCTAAATGATTATTCAGATGGCATCTCCTTTTCTATTTGTTACTGTGTACACATGAGTGATTGGTTTTCAGATAGATGCATTCGTGTTCAAAAATATCATACGCATTTTTTGGAAGATTTGTGAACAACTGTGATGACCTTTTCTTTTTATGTATGTTATGTACTAAATATATCTTTATATGTTTCTATAAATATGTGTGTTATTTAGGCATATTTTTGATTAAAGCTTTGATTAGGTTTTCATATACATTGTTGTTCCTAAAATAAGCACGAGAATTCAGTTTTATAGAAAATTTATTTAAAAGATGTTGAAAAGCAGGAAATTCTTAGACCCGGTAGCGGTATCAAATAATGCATGTTTAAAAAATTAGGTCAAAGATATGTATTGGAAAAGTAAAGGTCAGAAGAAGAAATCAATGTCTGAGAAAACTATATAACTATGATTCAGGACTGTTTTATTGTAACTTTACTGTCATTAAAACGTGGGTGTAATGACTTATTCAAACAAAGTATCCTTACAAGAGAATTCTATTTTTCAGAGAAGTGAAAATGTATACGGAAAGAACAGTTTTATTGGAGAACTTCAAAATTTAATTATAGACATACTTGAAAATAATTTTATTGGACTACCAAAATAATTATTATGAGCATCCCACATAATTATTTTGATGATCCAACAAAATTATTTTTCAGATTTACATCTAATTAAATTTTCAAATTTCCTTCTGTAAAACCATTCTTTCCATGTATATTCTTTCCATAAACATTTTGAATTATAATTATATAAAAAATTAAGTAGATACAGATCCAAAAATAATTTTATTGGATTATTAAAATAATTATGTAAGAAACTTAAACATGATGAGGAATGCTACAAGAAATTTTGGTATTCTAGCAGTTTGAACGTTTTACATAATTATTTAGACAGTTCAACAAAATTTATTTTCTGTATCTAGCTAAATTTTTAAATATTAGTAAAGCTGTTCTTTTCGTATGCAATAATTCTAGAATCGTCTTTGCAAGTCGTGAGGGTTAAGTATCACTATTATTTCTACAATGTAGCACAAGTTGCGACATTCGATGCAACGAGCGCACAATTATGGTGATTTCCTTCGTTGCTTCTCCTATTTCCTTCTGTCTCTGTCATGATCACCTCTTGAGAATGCACAATTTGGTTAATGCGTTTGCCGCACCAGCGGACTCGTTTGTCAGGAATCTTATATATTTCCATAATCGATATATATGTTTTAAATTGCGCACCTTATGCTGCGCATTCTATCTCGACAATGAAAAACTACATTGTTATTGTCATGGAAATCAATTTAATGACATCGCGAAAGATATGAACGTCACAATCGATAGTTTCGTAAGTTAAAGCATTAGGGATGTAAATGGGGGTTCTTAGGAACTTTTGTTTTATAGTCCTCTTTCCATTTTCTTCGCCGTAAAGAACTGTTTTTACATCACAGTCTCACTTTTACTTTGGTCTATTTACTTTCAAGTCGAAAAAGATTTAGTAAAGAACTTTTTTAAAACTTATGTGTATATATATGTACAGGTATTAAAGTCGATTTGCAAGTACAGATACCTGTACTAAAGTCAATTTGCAAGTAGCTTAAAAGGTCTTAGACGTATAGGATAGATATAACAAAATATTTGTTCGCAGTTCTTGTTGCAATCGTATTGCAAACGCTCAATGCATACAGAAGGGAGTATCGAATAGACATAACCGTCGATGCCGTCACGGCCCACGCTATATTCGTCGATTTATGTGACATCTCGACGGAAATCATAAATTTACGTGCGTCATATAGATCATCAACAAAAAATGGATCGCATTGCGTTAAAACATTATTACCATTACGACATGGTGGAAGCGCGAAAATTTATATATATTTCACTCACATCTTGCGCCATGTGTGCAAGCGACTACGGCGCGCGTTTTCTATTCCCGACAATGGAAAAACAGCCTTCGCGTTTATAACGTAGTAACATTGTGAAACCACACGATGACGCATTCCATAGGCCTTATAATGCCGATAACTCACGTATATGTGGCTACAATAATGAGCGTGTTCATCTTAATCGCAGCTGTACAAAGCGACGTTGTTCCATTCAAAGACTTGACGGCATCTTGGAAATTCAGATAAAGTGTCCCATCATCGTCGTATTAAAAATCAACTCGTGGAAAACAAGTGTAAACACGTTCGTATGAATTTTATAGAAATTTTTATCCTTTTCTTTTATGGTGAGTTCAAAAGAAAGTGACATAATATGAATGATGTGATATCATATAGAACTCTAGATGTACCAGAATTTATCCAAGTTGAATATTGATTATTTTTTTATTAGCTATTTCGACCGCTATTTTTGATCTGATGATCTATCATCTAATAAATAAGTAAGTAATCTAATAAGTAAGTAAGTAATAAATGAGTAAGCTTGATAAATAAATAAATTTAATAAAATAAATAATAAATTTAAGTAATTCTTTGATATAATACGATTTTTAGGTCAAACATGGCAAACTTTTGCGCTACTTTAAAAGTATATCTAGAGCTCTAATATCATAGACTAGTTATCGCGTTGAGAGAGATTGGAAGGAGAGAGATTGGAACTGACACCGACAACATCCGCAACCATTTCAATTCTCAGACGGATATCTCGGCGGCGACGCAAAGCGACACTGCGCGGCGCTTTTCATTTCCCTTGGAAGATTTATGACATGAACTAGATGCATAAATCCCCCGCCCTATGCGAATTCGCCTTTTGTCCGAGGCCAGCCGCATCTTTAGCATTTTAAATAGCGTGGCCGAGACAATTTGACTGCGAACGATAGCAAATCGAATGCGATAACAGAGTTCGTTCATTATTCAAAACACGGGAATCTGTTGTTAGGTTACCAGTCTGCCTGGTCGGTTTCAATGGAATACATTAACATCATAAAGAAAGAAGATCCCTTTGGAACACTCGGCTCCACTTTGCGCAAGTGTCGTACTTTTGCTAGAATCCCTCTTCTGTTTCTCCTTTCTGTTCTTTCAGCTGTTCTTCAATCGCGTTCACGTTCATGTATACGTCTACTGTAAACCGCCACGTAAAAAGCCCACTACGTAAAGACTGCGGGGACCTTTTCACCTTTTCATCATTGACTACCACATTCACTTTATAACTTCTACCTGAGATACCTACGGTACCTCATTACTTTTTGGTAAATATTTAATACGTTGAGCTGAATAGAGTGTCTGGATACTTATTTCCGCACTAACGTGACATGAAGTATCGCAATGAATATGCTAAGATCGCAAGATTTTCTATGCAATTGAGGTCTATGTTGAATCTTAAATTAATATTCTTTAATTTATTATATGAAATGTCATGCTTGATTCAATTTAACTTTATATGTTATTTTATTTTATAATAACTTAATATTAACATGATATATGATAAGCTCATAAATATATATATATATATGTATATACGAAAAATTTCATTCTTTTCTTCATGTTAAAAATATATAAAACTCTCTGTATTATAAAACTCGCGTTAAACGAAAAAGTTGAAATTTTCTTGAGATAAAATTAAAAATATTATTTTGTGTTAAAATCTGTACTTTTTTTACCAAGTACTAAATGAATTATTTATTTGGCTTTTTTGCATTAACATTTGAGATATTTATGTGAAAGAATCTGTTATTTAATGCTTATTGCCGATTTACTTGATCTATCGAACAGATTGTATGTGACAATTTAACTTCTAGGTTTTTATGAATATTAGATCCTTTAATCTTTCACTAAATGATTAATCGATATTAGAGATAGTCATTACTACCCTTAGGGGGGTCATTAACGATATGGATGGTGCTACGAACGTTAACCGATATTGAATATGGCTAATCGATAGGAACGGATGATTTGGCTAATCATTGACGCATCATTGCATCGAGATGTTTGTGACATCTTATATGTATTATGTTATTTTGAAAAATGGATTTATATGTGTCTAAAAATAAATGAATTTTTTAAAGGTACAATAATTAAGCGATTGGAATTTTTAATTTACTCAGATAATATTTATCAAATTTGTTAAATTGTTTACTTCAAGTTATTTCACATGCATATATATAATGACAGTAAAAATGAACAATTTTTAATCATATTTAAGTTTTATGTGCGGTCAAACGGCTTTGTGTATTCAGATTCTCGAAAAGTACAAAGAGCAGTTATCTCTAAAACTCTGTAATATCAAAATCGTGTATTCAGATTCTCACATGTCGTGTACATGAAGATCATGCATGCGTGCAAATGCGCGTGTGTATCGTTCATTCCGATTAACCGGCTAAACCGATTATAGCGATCTGTACATAAAAAAAGTATACATATATGACCTAGTTGGATGGCGTTTGAAAAATGGAAATGTGCAACATGAAAAAACTACAAACAATATCTTAAGTGAACTAAAATTAATAGTTGTTTAATTGTTTAATGAGCATATGACGTATTTTAAAGAATTCAGAACGCCGAAGGAATATAAAATATATCCATTGGAGCGAACTACATAGCAGGAGAATTTAATTGGAAAAGAGTTACTCTAAGATGGAAATAAAATAATGATGACGATTCTTCCTTTTAAAAAGAGATGTCATCTTCATTCGCTCATTTTCGCTTACACTTAACTCCGCTAAATAGATTTATTTCTGGAAGATGAAACAATTATTTTTTTTTTAGTTTTATTAGATTACAAAATAAAAAGTTAAAAATTATTAGTACAATAAACTATGATATATTATTATGTAAAGCACAACATTTCAGTTTGAATATTATATTTAATATTTAAAAAATATTTAAAATATTTAAAAAATATTGGTTTTGTCTGTTTTTGTATTAGGTACATAGATATAAAATTACAAGAATATCAACAGTATACAATATACAACCGAATAATTTAAATCTCTCTCTCTCTCTCTCTCTCTCTCGTTCTAAATATAATTTTCAAATTTTATTAAAATATTAAAATAAATTAATTTGTTGTTTATGTTAAAGGTTATCATTTGTATGATAAACTTAATTATCACAGTGTATTTTTAATTAGTTTCGCAATTATATATTGCAATTATATATTTGAAATATATACGCCGATAAATCGCAGCTGAAGATAAATTATTGGGTAGAAATTTCAAGCGACTTCGCGGTGCACAATCGCTCTCCATTCTAATTAAAATATTCAGAACAAATGCGAGCGCAGCGAGAACGGACAATCTCTTCTAGAAGATTAAGCAAAGCACAAGAATACATCAGAATTTCTTTATGTATATAATCAGTTGTAGTGTATAATCAGTCGCAGGGTATGATGGTTGTCCTTGCAAGAGTATTGTAGTGCTTTGAAGGTACAATACTCTGACGAGGCACAATGTAATTAAACTGCGAGCAGCACAGGTGTGCTATCGTGTGCATATTTCAAAAACGACGTATATGCTTGCTTCCCCGGGCACGGCAAAGTGCGTGCACTGCGTGTATAATTTGTGCTGTCGAAATCCTATGTCGGTAGGTATGTAAATCGATCGATAATGGCAACGCGTGTTATTCTCGTTAATTCGCCTAAAACGATGGGGCCGTGACGAAGATTTCGTAGTACCTATGATTACTCCTATAGGCAACGCATCGATGCATACTGTTGACGTCGAAATTGACAGAAAATCGTTAACAACTTATACGTACGTACGTACGTATGGCGCATTTGAAATGGATTGCTCAATGACGAACCTCGCGTTCCTCGAAATTAATAAAGTTCGACATTGAGCTCGTTGCTCAGTATTAACCTAGATATAACGAGCTGCGTTGCATTTCACCGGCGCGTGATGCCGGATTTTGGAACAGTCAACAGTCTGACGTAGAATATAGTTAGTTGGAATAAGATGAGCAGCACAGCTATTGCGATTAAATTTTCCAACTAACAAAGTAAGATTACAATCTAGAATATTTGGAAGTAGAATAGGCTAAAAATAAATTGCAAGTCTTTATCTTTACAGTGAAAGATGAGGACGAGAAAATTATGTATTACAACCATATATATTATTAATGTTTTATTCAATTTTTACAAGAAGGTTGAGAGATTGGCAAAGTCAAAGCAGTAAAGAATTCGAGATTATTCTTATTAGAAACTTGTTCATATTCGATGCATACTATGATGAATTCTAAAGCAGCCATTTTCCATTTGCTAAAGTTGGCACACAAACTAAATTTATTTCCAAGATGAGATAATTCTATAACTACGAATTTCAGTGCTGGATAAGTTTAAGAAACGTTTATCACTAAAATTTCTATCTTTAGAAATGCCGCAACCTTGAGGTAATTATCTGAGAAGAACTAAAGCTCTCGATCATAGAAATTGAAAATACAGGAAAGTTCTCTCCCTAAAGTTTTTTTCCAACTTTAAAAAATTTTAAAAAATTTTCTTGCATTTGTCGTTGTACGATGTAAAATATCCGCTTGAAATATTACTTAAATAATAATGCACGCTTTACCGCCCGAATTGTCACTTCCTTTCCTTCCATCAACAATTTCACTTGCATCTGCTTCATATTCTCTTCACATTTATTTACCTTTGATTTTCGTACACGAACAAGTTATAAAGTTCACAGTCAAATAACGATGTTGACATTTTCGGTCAGTGCCCTAGTTTATTTAACTTGTTTTGCCTTTACTGAATCTTTCGCTGGGAGTAATAGTTCATGCTCTAGTGTTATATGTGCTTTATCAATTTTGCCTGAACCACAAGTCGCAACAAGATTTTACTCACAAAAAACAATAAAAAAAAAGGAAGTAATGAATAAATAGGAAACAAATAGGAAAATAAATGAAAGCAAAATTGCGACTATTTAATATTTTTAATAAATCAAAATTTTCTAGTTCTATTAGATTTTTATTCTGCTTTTATGCACTAATCAACAAATATTTTTTGATAGTATTAACTTTGGGAAAGAAATTTTGTGTGTGTGTGTGTGTGTGTGTGTGTGTGTGTGTGTGTGTGTGTGTGTGTGTGTGTATTTGATTGCTGGTAGATTTAATTTATATTTTCCGATTATGAGATAAACTTATATACCGAAATATCATAAAATGAAATGTTTCGGTTTAGTTCCTAAACTAGGGCAATATTACGCTTGTAATTTTTTAATATTATATTATATGTTCTGATAAGTCTTTTTGTAGTTTTATATTTCATTTTTTATAGTTTTTAAGATTACCGAATATTTTAAAGTTTTATGTGAAATATAAGTCTAAAATATTTGTTATTTTTTATAAAAAGTTTTTCTTATGCAAATTTTATAAATATATAAACCATCGAGTTCTGTAGGGAATTTATGGTTGAAATATTAATCTGGAACCAAATTATTGCGCTCTAGCGGAGCATTAATGTTACCGAGATCGTCTTGACAGGTAGGCGTAAGGCATAACGTTGCCGAATTATGCACAAAGCCATCTTGTCTCGGAAATTTGCGCGATTATTGGAGGGTTTATGCTACCATCATCTTATCTGCACTGCATGCTGGCATATGTATTCATGGACAGAGCACGTTAAGATATGCAGGCTGGCTGTAAATGGTTAGTGAAATCGTATATATCGCAATGCATTAGGGTGCATCGCATTCATTCGCTCATTATGGCGCGCATAATGAAGCTGAAAATTCGATGCAAATTGTCATTAGATTATACGGAAAGAATGATTTTACTAAAGTATCTACAAATTTAACTAGATACAGATTTGAAAATAATTTTATTAGACTATTAAAATAATTATGAAGGCAATTCAAACATGATGAGCAAAAAGTTTTATCTAGCTACAGATCTGAAAATAATTTTATTGAACTATTAAAATTATGTAGACAACTCAAGCATGCTGTAAAAAATTGACATTCTAAAAATCAGCTTAAGCGTCTTGTACATTTTATATTATTTTGTATACTATTTTAATACTTCAACAAAATTTTTTTGGATATTATCTATATGTAGATAATTTTTAGATATTTTAACAAAACTGTTTTGTACTTGTTATTCAAATAATAAGTATAATTTATCGACCGTACATGTTTATTGTGTAAAAATTATGATGTTATACATGAAGCATTTAATTTTTGTAAGAAACTATAAAGATTCTGTCATAATCCTTAAAAATTGGGTTTTGTAGAAACATAGTGTTTCGTTTAGTAGTATAGAAACATATTTTGGAATCAATAAATAAAAAAGTTCGAATCATTAAATTGAAACTTAAATTTTTTATATCAATGTATGATTTCGAAGAATCTTCTATTATCACTTACATCGTTTTAGACAGAAGATTTTACATATTTTCACGCAGGGTAAATTTGGCTGTAGGAAGTTCAAATACCTGTTTCAAGGACGCGATCCCTAATTAAAAGCGCTGGTGACGACGTTCGCGCTATTGCGCCGGAATGTATGCCGCTAGTAAACTTTATCCATCTAAAACTTTATAGACATAAATTTTGCGTATCAGAAATCAAGTTTTGGAGTTAAAACTTTATAATTTTTCGTTACACAAACATATATTAAAAAATTATCAATTTTACAATCGCAGTCGTCCTCGTTGAATATGCTTTGAGCTTTATATATAAAACCTGTGCTTATTTTAAATATGTTGTTTCAAATATATGTAAAACATGGGAAGAAATTTATTAACACAAATTTTAGATAATCATAATATAATTCTGCATTATTAACATCTTGTAGTGATAAAATAATTTTACGATCTGTTTTAATCATTTATCGTAAATAATATTTGACATTACGTTTTAATCTAATCAATTTTTTAAAAATTAGTTATTGGGATTATATTTATTTATATACCTAATAAAATTTGCAACTATAATATTTTAAAATACCATCATGGTACATAATACCATCTAAGAAAAATCTTCATTTTAAAAAGTTTTAAATTATTTGTAGTAAATTTTATCTGTTTGTATTTTTCCTGACAGTGATAAAATCAATCCGTATTCTTGGAAAGTAATAATTGAAAATAATATAATTTAATTGTGGAATGTATTTAATTATTGGAGATTAGAGTAGTTTCAGCGAAGGTGTCACGTACGTCCTACACTTGGTTTAATAATGTGTGGTGCAGATTGATGGCGACTGACTCCTATGTGTATTGCAGCTTCTATGAGGTCGTGTCGTTTCGGGAATTGCGTGGGCAGTTTTCCCTTTACTTTTGTTTCGAATTTCCATGCATGGTTGAGTGCCTGATTTCTCTTCCGAGATAACAGAACTATTTCCACGTTGAAACGTCGAGAATAGAATTTCAAAGGTTGTTCGAACATCCTGCTATACAGAACAAATATAAGTAACTGTATATATACATATGTCATGCAATATGCGTGTAATATATAATTATAACACATAATTTGTCTCTATTAAGAAAAGTTGGAATATTAAAAAAATTAAATATCTGTTAAAAAATACAATAATAACATTGAGATAAACAATTACATGGAAATTATCTCATTTTAGCCTGTATATTTGTTATTTTCTTCTTTATGAAAAATAATTCAGATTCAACAAGCCAAATTTTTGTGATAAAATCAGAAGACATTGAAAGAGAAAAACGTTTTCTCAGCTTCAAAATTATTTTGAGCGTTTGAGCAATAGATGTTAGCCAATTAATTTCGTGATTTAAAAAAATCAAAAAGTACTATTATACTTCAATTTATACCAATAGGACGTCTTCATAGGACTTACGTCCAGGACAATTATTGCTAACTGACGATTTTACAAAATTACTACAATACATAACGTTTAGCCAAAAATTTCAAGAGCAAATTCTTGTGTATATTAGAGAAGATACTTCTTGCGTTTCTATTTTCATGTGACATGGTTTTGGCACTTTGACGTGAGAAATTGCCTGAAACGTGAGGTAAGCTCGATTTGTACGTGCTAAAAATCGGAAAACTGCTATCAAAAATTCTTACAGTCACATATCATCACGAAGAAGCCGGAAAGAAAGAGAAAGAAAAGATGATAGATGCTTCAATATTAATAATCATGAAATTATTTATTGCTTAGGTTAATGAATTATGTCAAAGTACGGAAATAGTACGAAAGACTTGTTATTTTTTTTTATTAAATTTTAATAAGATGGAAAATGATTTCAGAGATTAACCTAGATTTAGTATCACGTTCTCAACAAACGTTCATAACAGGGAAAGAATGTAATAGTTTTCGAAAAATATTTTCTTAAATTATTTAAATTACTATGTTTAAAAATACATGTGCTATATTAAGAATATGGAACTTTAAATATATATAAGAATAAGCATTTTTCAATAAGTTCCAGAATTATTTTCGAATTCTCCTGATCTACAATTATTAACAAATAGCAAGAAGAATTCTCTTATTTATTTCCATAATTCAAGTTACGTACAGCATGCAATTAAATAAACTACTATCGGGCTATTGTCTTAGGAAGTAGTGCAACTAGCACCGAAATGAAGTCCGAGGAAGGTGCAGAGAACTGTGGAGAATCGCGGGATGGGGTGACTGTATTGGTATTGCGGTATTTGGTAGCTATATCTCAGTATGTAGTCTTTATAATCCCCCAGCTTATAGAGAAAGAGAGAAACGCAAAAGGATACCGCGATGTTGTCGTCTGCAATGGACGTGAAAGGGATGTACTGGAGTACTTTGTTGCGCGACTACGACACGCGGCACGATACGTAAACCACGAAATTGCTGGGATTGCGGAGTAACTTGGTCGCGAAGTCTGGAAGGCTTCGATTTTCTTCGCCTTCTATTTATCAACCGGAAAGGTGCGCGATGGCGAGTAGTGCTTCCGATAGAGACGTACGATATACGCTTCTCGTTTCGGTATTGGAAAATGCAACGGGGATATTTTCTCGTCTGTTGGGC
>NW_017259192.1:4331111-4345771 GCF_001594045.1 Atta colombica | reverse complement strand
TATATATATATATAGCCAACAGTTTCTCCAATACAACTAACTGCATACCATCAACAAATAAGTTGGATATAATTAAAATGGTTCATAAGAAAGGCGTTGAAGTTATAAATGAGCAAATTGAGAAAAATAATATTAGTTAAATCGCGAGCGATATTTACATACAATATTTACATGTATATAAATGCAATATCGATGCTTTAATTAATTTATGAGAAATGTTTACGTCGTTACACACACACACACACACGCGCGCGCGCGCGCGCGCACGCACACACGCACGCACGCACGCACGCACGCACGCACACATACACACAGGCATAGAAATACATATTACCGAGATATTGAGAGTTTTTGAGAGTATTTCTCATAATATTTCTTTTTTGAGAGAATATCGATATAATCTTTGAATATTTATTTCCGTATATATCGAAAATATATGCACAGATATTAGCGATTTTTAACATCAAACTACATTGCCCGATATTTCATGCCGATTTACTATATATCAGATTTGCAGAATACATTGACAGTTAACGCATCCAATGTAGTTGTAGTGTGCAGAGGCGCGATTTGAATGATCCTTGTGTTTTCGTAACTTTTTAGTAATAATAATACACACATACAGTAGATACACAAATACAGTAGTATGTATGTACCAGCTGTTTTTTCGTTCATTGATAAATTGATAAAGCATGTTGACTTTGCGCAACTTGCTTGATATTTGCTTCACACATTGTGTGAAACTTTCGATGCGTTTTTTGCTCGTTTTTTTGAAATCCGGTTCACACACACACGCGCGCGCGCGCACGCACACATGCATATAATGCATTAGTGTTTCTACGTGAAATGTATTGTCACACATTATGGATAACCGTAATATTTGTGATTTTATTTGAATATATCCACGCCGATTTTTTTTCGCGACTTGTATACGGTTCGGAAAATGCAGTTGCTTCAGTTTGTTGTCTGATGGAACAATTCTACCAAATTTTAAATTTTACTTCCTATACACTTTAATGGTCAATGTATAAAAAAAATCGCAATATACAGAGGAACATTATTGCGTTCAGTTATTAATTATTGAAATGTAAATTATTGAAAAAAATTTTACTATGTTTTTTACAACGACAGAATATATTACTGTTTGTTTTACAATTTGTATTTTAAATATGATATGTTATCAATTACAGAAATATGTAATTTATTTCATCGATCGTTTACGTTAGATGTAAGTTATCATTAAATAAAATTTTTAACTGATATTTTTTTCTAAAATGCATTACAAGTATTTAAAAAATAAATTTGAAGTTGTTTCAAAGTTTTAACTTAAAGAATGAATTTTCTCAATATATTGGAATAGATAAACATGTCATGAATATGGACAACGCAATATCACTTTTATTTATTATTTCTTGAAATATGAAATATGAAATTATGAGATAGAGGTAATAATCAGTTATGATTGATTTATTTGCGAACGCAATTATTGACGTCATTTAATTAAAATACGTTTAAAAGAATAATTTAGAACTAATAAAAAATACATATAGCAAACTATACATACATTAAAAAAAAAAGCAAAATGCTTGATATTTTTATGCTTCACCTAGCTTGTAGTTAAATTATTGCACGTGTCACTTTATTTTCTTCTCTTTATTTTTTTGATAATAAAATCGCAATGTCAACTATATAACGCTCTTATACGAATTTCGCGACATGAACAAAATTTTTTTCTCTGAATAATGATAATAGTACTTATTGTTATTCTATCATTAATCCTTGTAATTATTTGTTAGTGATCGGCAATTATTGTGTAACACGTGGTCGGTGTGTTCGATGATCGTACATGACTAGCGTCCAGGGCGACCACAGTTAACCCGCTCTCTCGACCCTGACGACCAGCTAGATATTCGGTCAGCGCATTCCCTAATACCATCCCATGGAAAATTGAATTGTTCGAATCGTCAACGGTCGACTGAGTAAAGCCATCAGTGTAGAGGACTGACCTTCGGCCAACAGGCGTTAGCGTCGAATGATACTTCAATGACCAAAGTCAATTTACTTTGCGTTTCTAAATACATCGCTCTGAAGCTTAACTTGCGATTATCAATGTATATCTGAGTCGTATCTTACAAGAAAAACCGAGATTCGCAGTTCCAAAAGAAAACATTTAAGACTTATTTTTATGCTACTTATGTAACATGAATGTTTGGCATAATTATTTAATTACAGAATTTTGTTAAATGATTATGCGATCAATTATAATGCACGTTCAGCTCATCTTCCGTGTATCTATGAGTAAATGTAATAACTTAATTAACTTAATTAATTGTAGTATGCGTTGTAATTTCTGCACGTTAACGTCATGTAAATTGACCTTAATGAAACTTAAATCAAGCACATTTCTTTCAAAGTTGATAACACTGGACTAATTAACAATTTCACATAATAATACGTGTACATTAAATATAATACAGCTCTTAAAATTGCAGAACATCTCGTTCTCTTTACTTTAAAAATTCTTGTGCTAATTATTCCATTTTTTCATATCTCTGAAATATATAGTACCGAATATATCATAGATATCATTACCTATTATCATACAGTTAAAATATATATTTCGTTGAATTTTTGCTAATCAGGCATTTAAAAATAGTATTATATTGTTATTACTCTCAACATATTTATTTTATTAAAATAATTTATTATAAAATGAATTAACTCAACTTGCGACAATTATTATGTTAAAATAATAAGATACTTATAACAATTATAATTTTTTGTATTTTTATTTCAAAGACATAAAAACAAGCCACAAATATAGAGTTACCACATGATATACATTTACATTTAAAGTTATATGACAGTATTTTATAATTGCCTTAATTAATTTGTATATGATATCACAATTATAATGAGAACCATGATAGTCCGTAATATTTCTTCCTTTCCTTTCTTATCTAAGATTTCACATAATTAAAACCTGTCATATGAAGGAAGTTGATGAAGCGGCTCGTATAAAGGGTTGAAGAAGAGTACAATGAGGTCTCGCCTGCTGACGCAATTAATATGTATCAAGGATCTACTCACTATCCGATCCAGACTCTCTTTTGCAAGTACATTAAGGATGATAAAAACCACGCGAGAAATGTTTTATGTCTTACCCCGTGAATCTCTGTCATGTGAGGGGATTCATAAGACACGGCCAAGGGACGAATTTGTAATGCTGGAGTGTTAGCGCATTTCCTTCAGCGAAAAGAGGACGGAGAGGAATAGCGGTGACCTAAAATACTTTGAAAGAAAGAGGTGTGACAAATTCGGCGTGAGGTGACGACGGGTAGCATACGGGATGTGTACTACGGGGTTATCCCGTTTCGAAGCAAAATAACTTACGGTTACATCCCAGACAGGGAGAGTCGTAAAAAAACACGCATTTATTTTGCCTTCTCGTCTTCTCCCGTCTCACTATTATTTGTCTCACTTTTTCATTCAGTCCCAGGTGTTTTCCATACCTCATTTACAGCTTCTTTCCAACCTAATTCTTCCACATTCTTTTCGTCTTTCTCTATCTTCATCTCTTTTCCTACCTATCCATTGGTTTTAGCCTCATGTCTTTTTTGTGGAGTCTGTGACCCAATGCTTCATGCTGATTCGGTAGTTGCATCTCAACATGCGACTTTTATCTCGCTTCCACTTCGAAAATTGAGTTGGAGTGCAAGTCCTGGAGCATCAGAGCGTAATGTAACGTTCTGAAAGCCTCTCTCGGGTGTGGTTTGCAGGAAGTTATGTGTCATCTCGAATGCGCACGCAGCTTTTGGACAGATTAGGTTAATCTGCCTTTTTTAATATGCCTTTTTTTCATACCGTTAATTCTCTTGTAATGGTTTTTCTTTATCAAAATTTTCTACTTATTATCTTGATGAAATTAAGGAGACAATATGATCAACAATATGTGACATAAAATTTCTTTTATTTTTTAATATATTTATTAATGGCGAAATGGAGAAAAACATATTTATTTTTATCAAAGTATAAAATGATATAAAATATGAAAAATTTTTTTATTTTTATTCTGATGTCAGCATTTTTACGATAAAAGAAAATTTTTACGATAGAAGAACAAATATACAGCTATATTAAATATTGTTGGAAATTTCGCATTAAAGTTTATACATTTTGAAGATTTTTATTATTCTTTTTAGAGACTTATTTAAATTATTCAAATCCATTTTATAACTTATTGTACATATATTAAATTTTTTATATTACAAGATATTTTAGAAGATATTTCTTTGAGTAGATAAAATATATTTATAATAAAATTGTAAATAACATTGAGATATATTATTTATTACTTTTTAAAGAGAGAGAATTTTTCCGCTGTGCAAAATTTATATAAAAGACTCTCTGCATTGCCTGCTCTGCCAGAAATATATCGTCCTCTTTCTGTTTCATATATCGAATTACTTCAACGATCTGGAAAAATGAAATACAGTCCTCGAACGAATACAGTTACGCGCCGAAAAATTTGAGGGTCATGTTATCGTCGACAATTTATAACTTTTATCCGTTGTTTCGATGGTACTTTTTAAAGATGTTGCGCGTATATAATATCAAAGAAATATTATATATACTTATTGGCAATTGACATATATATCCGATTGCGACATATGAACATGACGATACAAAACAATTGCTTCTTTTTCAAATGTTATTATCTCTCTGTATTTCATTTAATTTTCTTTTATCTATTTTCGTTTATTATCGAATCCTTTAGATATAATGAATATTGATAGCTGTGAGATTAGATGTTAATGCCACGATTATTATTATTTCTGATATCATGACATATTGCATCAAAATAGAAAGAAATTCTTTGCAATTTGACGTTTTTAAGCACCGCAAAGTTTTATCTTACTCTGAATAGTTTCGACGTACCGATATGCAACGATCCCGTTTTTTTCTCAGCGACTGCAGGGATTATACGAACGGCTTCATAACTCCAGTCGTGATATATCGCAGCCGGCAACTTCTCTTCGTTGGCAGTATTAATCGACCATGAATATAATATATCTGGCAGCGTCGATTTTCCCGATCGCGCATTGCGGCTGGTTTTTATGCTGTTTTTTATCAGTCGGACGTAGAATCCAAATGGTCTCAGGAAAGGGGCAGTATGTGAATTTAACGTATAACTTTCCCGCAGTTGAAATGGCCTTTCCATTAAATTGAATTAAAGTCGGCCACCTGAACACTCAAAACTTTGCGATCCACGTCAACGAACGACAGACACGAGATTCTGATCCCTAAATCTTTACTGAATCATGAAAGTCGTCTTGCCATGAATTTCTTTAACAGAATCGTTTCTAACAATAGCTGGGTACACTATACTAGTTACACAAAGTCGATTATAAATATTTTCGAGCACGACATAATTACAATTAGTATTTTAAGATTAGTATTTTTTAAATTGGAATCCTTTATCATCATATTAATACAGGTTTAAATTAAAATATTGATTTTCTTTTAAGAATTTTATGAGTTTATTAACAGTTACTGAACGATCATTTTACATAGTCTGTCACGTAATTATTGTGTTCATATTTTCGATTTCTATGTAATTATCTTTATGAATTTAATTGGGTTGAATTAGCGTAAGCGCATAGTTATTAACGGGATCGTACAGTTCTTCATTTAATGAACTCTATGGAAATAATATCTGCACAAAAACTCCGTTCTTTACACGTTCATTATCGGATTCACTTCAAATATTATAAAACAACATAATTCAATGCGTTGAATTATATACGACAATACTCACGTAATTGATTTATATCATTGATTTATTTGTCAAATTATTAATGTGCTATTTGCGTGCATTTTACATATTTACGCATTTATCTTTATTTACGTCAGTCAAAATTTATACTAATTGCAATCGAATATATTATGTAATACATAATTTTGTGAAAATAAAATAATTGTTTTATTATAGTATTATATTATAGTATTATACTAAAAGATAACTTTACTCAAATAGACCAATATGTTTATAAAATTCCATAAATTGCGATAATTGCATTAATAGTGTGGTATTTTTAGAAATATGATTTTTTCCACAATATGTAAGAAAATTGAAAGTAAAGAAAAAAATAAAGAAAATATAAAAAAGAAAATATAAAAAAGACATCTATTAAATTATATAATTGTTTACTTTATTAACTGTCTATATAATATTTTTCAAATATCAATTTTGTTTTGTGTCCAAAATGTAAGAACGAACAAAATTTACCGCTTAAATTGGAGCCTAACAGGAGTTTGAACCATAATGATAATTTATCCCAAATTTCCAATAGTAGTCATTTTGGAAATATATTCTACATTTTTTTCCTACATTTATTCAAGAAAAGATTTTTTGAAAAATTTTAAGAAATGTAAACAAGAATCTTTACAAAATGAATTGCTTTAAATTTAATAATTTTTTATTGTTTTAACAACAATAAGAAAAAGCTCGATTCCATTCATCAACTTTAAGATTTTTTTTGTAGGTTTTTAACACTAAATATTTCCATGCAATCATAGTTCATTCACGGGGCCATCGCTTCTTAGTTGTAGAGAAGATAAACACATTGGATAAAGAGTCGAGTAACGGCAATAAGTAGTAGTATCTCTGATATAACTCTACAGAACTTCTCTGTCCTCTCGAGGGGCTTAGCCGTCGGCTGGCTACAACATCCTTTACGATTATATTCTTAATGGTCTCACTTTGTTTCCTCGCTGTGCATCAATCGCATTAAAGGAAAGAAAAATGGCACAAATGATCATTTTCCGAGGTCGATCGGAAAATGGTTGAGAGTTATCGTCACGCCGATCTAATCTACTTATTTTATGAGATAGTAGCAAGACATTAAGATAGTAGCGACAGGCGATCGTATGATGTGACTGTTAAGAGCTTTACTGCGCAAATTTGTCGAGATTCCGGAATTGCATGGTTGGTTCGCCAATGTGTAAGCAAACCGCATTCACTACGTGTCATCACGCAGTGGTAAGCACATTGTTGACTTACATGAAATCTATGAATATGTATGAATACCGATTTCAATGCATTTGCCTCGTGAATGTTTTCAATCCGTTCAAAATATGAGAAAAAATTCAAATTTAACATGCATGATTGCTCTTTAAGAAAAGAGGGAGGGGAAGAGAAAGAGAGAGCAAACACTTACTCGAAATGTGCGGCCTACATTCCGTACATGCGTATGTAGAAAATATTCCTCGTTTTTAAGCGATCGATGTCAAAGCTTTTCAGCACGATTTTATCATAAATTTTTCTTGGTAGATTAGTAAAATATAAATGTAGACATGGTATATATTGTGATAATGTTCGTCTGCAATGAAATTCTACCCGTATGGTATTGTCTTTGAAAAATAAATTGATATCTTCGAACATCCGATACGTGCGATCACTGTTTATCAAGATTTCAACAGAAATTTCTTGGTTTTCTATAAATTTATAGCAAGACACATTGCAACGGATATGTGATCAATATTTTCTGAAAAGACATTTTTGTGCCATAAAATGCTCTTATTTTATTTCGTGTGTAATCTTGAATGCATTCCACGCACGTTTCACGCGCGGCGTGCTTAAATTGTAGAATAAAAAAAGCTGAAAAATGAAATTTGCAAAAAATTTTATATCGTAAATATTAATTATTATCTCATCAGATTGTGTTTGCTTTTAATTTAATTCACGTCAAGACTGAGTTATTTGACTTTCCATTGCTACAAAAATATAAGCGCTCCCTCTTGCATTAATATTTTTACATTTTGCGTAGATGGCGAGGTATCGCCAACAAAGTGAAACCTACTCTCCCATAGACTAATTTTAACAAGCATAGCTATTCCTACCCACTCAAATGCAGTTGGCATCTCATATATTTTGTTAATTCAGTATGCGTACGGCACTTTACGGTAATTCAGAAAATAATGCAAAAAGTGGAACAAGCATAATCCCACCTCGCCTCTGCGCAATTTGAAAAATTAATTACATAAAGAGGGGAGTTCGCCCGATGAAACACCCGGTACGTAGACCGTGTACGAATTCAACCTCCGATAGTCCGCAATGCGGAATTTCTGGTTCGAACATGTATGCGAAGTACGAAAGGAATACAGAAAATCTTTCGTAAACTTACAAGACATATTTCGGAACCGCGTTAACTTTTATTTAGTTGTCGTAGAAGTGTTCAGTCAATTCTCGAATAGCAGTTTTAAAATATCAGACGCCGTTGAAACTTTCGCGCCACATGAACGCAATTTCGCGCAATTTCTTGTGTACACGACGTGCACGCGAATTTTTTATTGAGAAATTTAGTTAAATAATTAATCAACTTTTCTACGATTTTATGAATCAGTCAACTTTATAGCTTGTACTCTTAAATTTTTATTAGAAATATAATGATATGTATAAACACAACATAATTTCACTTGTTAAATATTTATAGAATTAAAGCTAATTTTACATTTTATTGTATCACTAATGAATTGTCTTTTTTTTTGTTACAGGTAAGTCATGATTTTATGATTGAAGTTATCTACTTCGTGTAATTTATCAGGTAATAATATCTTGTATGCAATTTATTGAATTCATCACTTTGTGTTTATCCTACGAACAGAAATCAGTCTTTTTATATGCAAATGGCTAATTGAATTTTATAAAATAATGGCCGTGCGAAGTTTATGACATACAGCGCTGTCGTACAAATATATTATACATATGCATATGCACGGAAATTTATAAACATAATACACACGTTTCAAATATTCATTAACGCGATTAATTCATATTCCTATTTTTTTAAATTACAACAAATTTCTGTATTATATAATAATATAATATAAAAATGTGTTATAATTTTTTCTATTGTTCTCTTTTTTTCTTGTTTTTTAATTACATAATTAACAGCAGAATATAGAAAGAGGAATATCAATATTAAATTTTCTCGTAATATGTGAGAACAGGACTTATAATTAAAAACTTATAATGATTATTCAGCTAAAAAAGTCTATCTCCTATATTAGGCGAATTTAATTTAATCATTTGATATAAGTTCGTCACGTTATAATTACGGAATTCACTTTGGCAAAAATGTTAAGATAAGCCTTATACCCGTTGCATCCTTTATTTGCACGGAGCTTCCAGCACATTCAGTTGTCTTGTTGAAGAATATTACTCTGAATTGTATCGCGGCACTAATGATCGCTCAAGTTTGATTTCTCTTCAAAGATTCATGAAGATTCTTTTCACCTGTTCCAGTTTGCTCGTATATAGATTTTATCGCGTTAATTTGGCGTATTGGCGATTTTGACAAACAATTAATTATAACATAAACAAAATAAAATATTCATCTTTATTGGCCTTTGTTTTTCTTTGACTGTTTGAATTAATTGTCAGAATAGAATGGATATAACTTATCTTACTTTTGTGCATTATTTAAATGACTTTGAAGATTTCAATATATCTATATAATATACCCGTTAATCATATGACAGCAATAAATTATGCAATATAATTCTGTTTAAAACATTTGGTACAAATTAATCTAATTTTATCTGATATCAATTTAGAAATTAATTAACGAAGTTGGAAATGATAATGATAAGAAATTTCAAATTTTTTTAGAATTTTAAAATAAACATACGAAAATATGTTTTTATTTATACATTTCTTTATTTAAGTATATTTATGTATAATATAATAATTTTTATTAATATTATTATACATACATATAAGCCTGTACAAGTGATATAATTATAGTCTTTAGAATATTTCTCATACAAAATTTTAATAGGATCTGTAATTCATTATGTATGTCGTAAACTCACTTTTGAATATGAATACACTAATAATGAAAAGTTAATTAGATATTTATCATTATATTATTATCCTTTGGAAGATTTTAATGTGAATTATATAACTTTCATGAATATTCGCGAGAACACCCAGCTACTACAACACAATTACTATAACTTTTATCAATTTTTTGTAATAAATGAATTAAATAATTAAATGAATTAAATGAAATTTTGATTTTTAATAACAAAAGAATAATTTTAAATATTATGTTTTTTTAAATAAAAATATTATTATACACGTTAATAATAAACAACGTGATGATAATAGTAATTATATGGTCAGAAAATATTTAGAGGATTTATTTACGCGATACAGAATGCTACATAATTATAATTAAAGATTAAATATAATAAATATACTATATTTTTATTTTTTGCGAATAAAAATAAAGACAATTTATTAATTAAAGATTGAATTATGGATTGATAATACAAAATTGCACATTACTTGTAATTTGCATCGAAATGGATTCCTGAAAGGCGAAACCCTCATTAAACATCTTCATTACCGGCGTATTGCACTGGCAAGAGGCATTATGCGATCTGTTCACTTGTTACTTTATGATAGCAAGCAATTTTAGCGAAGTTGACAATAAGTCCGTTACATAACTGGGTTTGCGTAGCCCTATTTAAATTTTCAACGAGCACTTGGCTTATTGTTCCAATTTTTCGCCTTATGGAAGTTTCTCATTTGTTGTCGCTGTGAAATTGCTCAAAGTCTAAGATTTTCTTTTTTTCCAAAGCTTTCTAAGATTTTCCAGAACAATGTTCAGCTTTAATCAAGTTTCCAGTTACCTTACCTTCCTTTGTTTGGCGAGGTTAATTAAAGAAAGATCACAGATTCAATAGATGAATTGACTGATACAAGAGTAAAAAAAAAATTGAGTGATAAAAATACTGAATTAGTTACATTTACTTATATAAATAGAAGAGATACTAATTATATAAATTAAAATCCTTTTAATTTTACGTTTTCGGAAACGTTAAGTTACTGAAATTTTTAAACATATAATACCACGATATTTTTAAAGTTATATTTCTAATTAGTTTTTATTATAAAGTAGTTTTTATATATAATATTTAAGTAAATAGAATTTTAATTTACTATTTTAACACCGCATACATACGTACACACTCGATAACTAATTTTATTATGTAGATAATTAGATCTAAAGTACTAAGCTTTTTTCTAAATTTAGTATAATCTTGTTTTGCAACTTAATTAAATTTTTAATAATATAATCTTAAATGTTTTTATCAAAAGCAATCGCATTTCCCGGAAAGATAAAGATTTTTTGTTGAGATGCACGAAGTAGACACTTCCATTACTTTTATTTGTCCATCTTCACGGAGTAGAATGAGAAGATCGATAGTGAAATATAGACTATCTCAGTGCAGCTAGAAAATAATAATGAGTTGCTGTTAAGAAAATGATATTGATTTGTCGTTTATCGGCGATAGAAAGGAAGATAAGATATTAACTTTTTCAAGAAATCGAAAGCGATTTTTTTAGCGGACTCTACCATTTTTATATTTCATGTTATCGTTATTTTACGACTCTATTATTTTCATATTTTAATCATAATGTAAGAAAGGAGTATAAAGATTGATCGAAATAAGCATTGGTTCTTTATGTTCCTTTCTTACATTATGAATGATTTATTCATAGAGCCTTGTATTTTCATATTTTATTATAATCTAATGCGCCCAAAATACCAATTTTTGTAGCTGAACGTATTTCTTCATAAATTTGCAAAGATTATCTATAGATACATTAATATATGTGCGACATTGCATTTAACTATCGCATTTTGTTTTTGAAATAAGGGTATGCAGTTGGAAATGATAAATTTCGCTTTCAACAGACCACTTCTTGACTCTTTCCGCAATCTCAGCGACTTCCGTAAATTCTCTGCTTTGAAGAGCATTCTCAAGTACACCGAAAATATGATGCGTTATGATAAACGAGGTCGTCTCTTCAAAACTTTTCTGACAACAACGGAACTCTAAACTTTCTTTCGTTTTTATATATTACATTTCTTAAAACATTATAATGCATTTTATTTAATTAAAAATCTTAGACTGAAATTTTGTTTATTCAAGATGAATCTAAATATATAAATTATATAAATAAAAAAATAGAGCAAAATCTTATAATAATGATTACTTTTTTTTCGCAAAATATGATTAATTAAGTAATAACAATTTTTTTTTCCTTCCAAGAATGCGATATTTAACCCAATCATTTGTTTCGAAAACGGGATATTTTTTTAAATATAGTCAAACATAATTTTCTATATTGTCGAATATTTATTTTGTTTTAAAAAAACGCACATAGGATATTTCTTTCCTTTCCTCGAACGATTCGCGGTAAATGGTGTCGGAACGAATCACTTTGCAGTTTCGTGTATCTCCTCCATCTGTTTGATTGACGATCTGCCGCTTCTTGTCGTTGAACAAGAGAGGCCGTCATCCGGTCGGCAGCAGACAGTTTCCTGATCGTGGATGTGTCGAGTGCCCACGAGTGTCGGTGGACCGGTTCACAGGATTTATCGCGTCGCATTAATTGGAATGAACGTGTCTGCACCTCTGCTAGCGTTCACGTGAAACACGAAAATCCTCTTGCGCCCCACCGTGTGAATAACGACTTTAGATGCCGGCATGTCGTCTTCTACGCAGTATCGTACGACAGAAACGCTTACGGAAACTCATAGAACAAATCGCGCGATTCTATGAAACCTTATACTGTTGTTGTATCAAACTTTTTTGTATGTAGTTTTTTACACGTTGCAATCTAACTTTGTAGATTTCTTACTAAAGAAAACACAAGAGAAAAGCATTGCGCTATAATTTACAAAAAAAACCTTAAAAATTTCCTCTTTAAAATTACAACTGAATATCAGACGTTAGAATGCTTTGAAATTTATTATTTTAATTTGAATATACAATATATTCTAGTTAATTAGTATTTTAATGAACAAAGAAATATTTTTAACTTTATTTAATTGAAATTAATTTTTTAATTAACTTTAAGAAGCTTGAAAGAATTAATTTTGTAACATAAATGTATACACCAAATTGATAAGAATTTAATTTGCAGACTATAAAAATATACTTGTTTAATTTGTAATCTTAAACTTGATGAAGACATAATATAATACCTAACTTGAAAATTAAAAATTAGAACTTTTCTCTCTATAATACCGTACTTTTAATATGTTCTTGAAACGCTTAATGAAGTCGACAAGGACACACACCCTGCTTTTTCAAACTATCCAGAATCTCATCTAAAGATATCACGAGTAACTCAGAGCTCACCCTCGGAGACTACTTAAGGTTCAATTTTCAAAGCTCCCGAGATCACCACCCTCACCACTGTCACTCCATCCTATGACCTTTATCCTTTGTCCTTCGCGTATCTTCCTCTTTTCACTCCCAAATTACATTCTTACTACTAAAGGGAATTTTATAGTACTTTTTTAGCACAGTTTTAGTTTTAACTAAAACTTAACTTTAATTACATTTATGTCACGACATATATTTTATGAATTATTGTCAATTAATCTCTTATTTAATAAAATATATGCGAAATTATTGTTAATCTTATCAACAACTTTATATTTAAATCTTAAAGTTGATGAACTATGCTTTGATGTGAGTAATTTGATAAATTTGAACTTTGATAAATCTCGAGTCGGGAACATCTTTTCTTATATGCATTCCTTTCTTGAAATTGTTTCGAGAGCTAAATTGAAAGTTTCGTGAACCACGAAAGAGAGACTTAGGATATTGTTTTGGGAGGATGCCATAGTAAAGAATCTTGATGGTTTGCAATATAGTCACCTGTCTTCAAAGCACAACAACACCCAAGGTACGCGGCAGTGATACCGCATTTTAAAACAACATACCAACGACATTGTAGCTAAAAGCAATTTTTTGCCCAGCGATACTCTTAGCATCGTATTCTCGAAATATATTAGGCCGTTATATAGATTGTCTGAACGCCCACAACGGTTGATGATTGCGTTACTCTATCGATATTCGATACAATGTAGAATCGCCCGATAGACCCGGTCTAGTTCGACGAAGGGCGAACTCACATAGTCTATCAAGATACTTTGAACTCCACTCATAGCCGTAATTCGTCGTCTGGAGCATAGTGATCATTTGTATTCGGGACGGCGCAGTCTTCCGAACCACTCTTCGCTCGTCAATCTTATCCATACAAACGCAATTAATCGCAGTAAGAGCGGAAAACTATCAGCTTGCTGAATGAAAGAGATTACAGACTGCGGACTAAACATTCCAGAGGCGCTCAAACATACTGCAACGTGTGTGGTACAATGTCCGCAGGAGGCAACCGTTCGAAATTGCTTGGACGTTAGCCAACCTCGTCTCGTCCGCAGCCGCATATCTCTTTTACTGGCGAATGGAAGATGGCGACGTGGTGGAGATAAAGAGCGAAGGAATGAATGCGAGGTAGTTTTACCAATGTGTGTTTGGATTGGACTAAAGTGGGAAAGTAGGCAACTTTATTTATTACTTTACATTCTACAAGCATTTCTGTAGATAGCGTGATCTAGCATACTTTACTAGAGAATCTATAGTAAATGGAAGCCGAACTCTATTATAGCGATCTTTTGACGAACATTTTCTTTGCGAAAAGGTAAAACCTCGATCTTTCAAAAAAGAATTTACATTTCGCATTTAGATATTTTATTCTCTAGATCTCAACTACAGATTCTTTGATCATT
>NW_017259192.1:4325298-4331011 GCF_001594045.1 Atta colombica | reverse complement strand
ATATATATATATAAATTTATTTAATTATCTTATATTGTTATATCCATACTATTCACATTCGAGTATGTATTCTGTATATCTCTGATAAGCTCACAAATATCAAATTTCCTGGAACTATCATATATTGAATTTATTATTATAAGATCAAATACGTTTATTCCGCTCTCGAAATTGAAGTTATAAATTAAAATTGCGATGTGAGAGTTTAATGTTAGTCTGTTAATGCTATTAATCACTAAAGCTGTACTCTTTTTTTTTTTTCGATTTCCACTTTTTACTCTCCACAAAATATGCTTCAAAAATGAAGAGAGTAATAACGCTTACAAAATGTTGATAACACGATCTGTAAAAGCGCATCTTTCTTTTCTTATCCTATCTTGGCCTCTCATACTCAACTTCTTATCTTACCTATTGTATCTCTTTGCTTTTCTTTGTCTAGGCTCAAACAAGATTGCATTTTATGCTTAAACTTTGTACGCTTTTCAGCGGAGAATCTTACTTGTATTTCCCGCGCATTTATAGGAGTCTTATAGACATTCTCTTAGTTGCCATCATCATTACGCTGATGTCACATTGTAACTTGCAACGAATGAGAATTGAACTTGTAGTTGACTAAGTGCTTATACACGGTTTATTTTAAATGCACTTTGGAATATCAGAAAAAAAAAAGATCTTTGTAATTTCAGGTCGCGGATTTTATTATGGAAAGTATATATATGTATATGCGAACATACATTAATAATTATCTACGAGTATATAATAATTATCATATATGAAGTATATCATTTTTATCGTTATTTTTATTGTATATTATGGACATTATTAGATTAGAGAGCATTAAATCTGTGTTTTTTTTTCCAATTTCTCCCAGCTGAAATTAGTTTTGAATTTAAAGTTCGGATAAATGTTTATATTGCAAGAGAAATTCTATGATTCATACGTAAATTACTGTATCTAAATAGCAGCAATCTGCCCCTTTTGTATCTTAAATTAATTATATTTTACAAAATTTGATTTTCCATTATTTAGTAAACAAACTTCCATCGAGAAATCAATAAATCGTGCATTGGCTTTACGTTTCAATATTATTACTATCTTTAATATCAGTTAATATCGTTTTTATTTTTATTATCTCTTTCAACTTTTTGCCATTTATAATTATCGAATTTGTTCTATAACTTCATGCCAATATCATCCAGTTTTCATTCACTGGCGCATTATTTTCTTCATCTGAAACAAATGTTCAATTTCGATGATATCTTCTCAATGCCGGTAGGAAATAAAAAAAGGATACTTTTTGCAATTCTTAACCTAGAAGCTTTATAAATGATTGTCATATGCGCTCTGTCTATTGTCCTCTTTAGCTGATACATTTCCCTTTTTGCCTCTGATCTATCAGTCGTGATATAACGAACTTAAGTACAATTACAGCTCCTTTATGCCTTCTCTTTAGAATACAGATTATGGTTCTCTTCAGTAAAACTTGACATGACAAAACACTCGATGTAACAGTAACGAACTCTCTAATGTTATCGCAAATGATTATTATCGAGGCATTATAATCTATTTATTACTTTGGTAAATTACATATTAGCTTAGTGTATTTTAGTTTAATATGCATTTTAGTTTAGTACGGTTTAACATGCAACACGAATTATATTAGCTGATATAGATAGAAAATGTAATTGAATATAATAAATAATATTTTCGAAAAAGATATAATTCAAATATTCAACCTATTAAGTATTCCTTTATCTAGAAACAAAATTTATTTGATACTATTTAAACTATAGCAATATTACTTCATGAGTATAACGACATGAGAGAAGTATCAGTCATATAAACTTTTGCAAGTTTAACCAAAGTTGTCTCAAAACATTATAGAGACTTCACGATTATTAGAACTTTCATGAAAGCCGTGGCTTTCCGTGTTCTTGCTGTCTCATCAGGATGAAACCACATCGATGCACTATGCAAGCGCTCCAAGGTTCCTACAATTTCATGCTACGTAACTTCTATAAATTAACATCGTTGTATATATTGCTATTAGTATCGGTAAAAATATAAAAAAAAAAACATTCATTTATCATTGAGAAAATGGATTTGTTATTATCTAAGCAAAAATTAATAAATCAATGAGAAAGAGTATTTTATGGTATTAATGAAGTAATTTTTTCGTATATCTGCTGACATTATAACAATTATACGTATATTTATAATATTTATAATTTGACAGTAATATAAACGTCGCGGATAAATTTATTTCATTATGTGATAATTATTTTCATGTGCCGATTATCAAGTCATATAGTTTAATGTTTTTTCTCTATAAAATTAAAAAATATAACACTTCTCAAATATTTCTGTTAAAGCATTAATATTATAACACTATCAAATGGCATGTCCAATTATAATAATAATAAATCCTGAATATTATTAGGATAACTCCGGTATATACGCACCTATCAAAAACTTAATTTATTAAGTATTATTTACTATGTTTAAAGTAAACTATATCAGTAAAAACTTTGTATTGTCTACTATTATGAAAAAAATATTAGAAATCCGAAATATTTACAATTTCGTATTAAAAATGAATTTTTTAATTTTCTTGCATTTTTGCCGTATATCCCATAGGGATGGGATATATGGCTACTCATAGAGGGAAGAGGGGAGAACTCATAAAAAATTTACATATAATGCATATAAATAAGACATAAAATAACACAATAACACAATAACACAATAACTTATAAAATGTGTTTATAAAGTTTTATTAAGGAATAAGAATGATAAATACCATATGTATATGAAGTAATAAATAATAATTACAATATTCTCAGATGTATTACAGGTGTTAAGACATGAGGTACATGTAATGCGTTTATTGTATTTAGTGCACTGAATTCAATCTGCGCACTTTGTATTCTTTGGGCATAAATCCCGCTTATTAAAAATGCCAAACGGGTAAACTATACAAGACAAACAAATAACTAAATAAAGAGTACAAGAGCAAAGTACTTGTATTTTGTTATACAACATATTTTATTATTTCTTTACACTCATGTATCACGAAATAATCACTAAGTCTTTTGCACGTCCTACAGTAATCATTTTATATATCAGATTATGATAGCGCTACTTAACATAGTGACAAATCGATTCCACTCATAATAATTTCATTAATATTAACAGTAAGAAATTGAAATTATAATATAATACTAATATAACATAAAGGCATGTAACAGAGCAGTTGCGGGAAAATTATCCTTATTCCTTCTATTTTTTTTTAATTTTTGCGGCGTAAATCCCAGCGCGGTGTATTTGCCGAAGTTACCCTATCTCAAATATACAGTGAATATAAAACAGAATGATGTATATACGTATAGAGATTTTTATACAAAATTTAATATATTCTTTTGCGTAAATAATACGCTTATAAACATAGAAAAACTTGTGATTGATTTTAGCATCACTTAAAATTACGATAAATTCCGAGTCTATTAGGGATCATCAGTAATTGCTTCAATGCTTTGATTTGACGACAGCTAACTTAAGATTTCTATTTATTATTAAAATTTTGTAATAATGATTAATTATATAATTGGATATATAATATTATTGGATATATAATATTATTTATACTAAATTATTATTGTGAGTACGGAATTTATGAATTATCAAATCAATAATACAGTAATCGTTGATGTAAATGTCAAAAAACGTAAAAAAATATGTTTTAATTATTTTTGTATGATGAGAATATTAAATTTTACCAATATTATAGAGAATTTATTGTAATAAATTTATTATATGAGAATATTTAAAAAAAAAATGTTTTAATATCAATTTTCTTTGTTTTCTATCAATTTTCTTCTTTCATAATCATATAAATTATCTCCATTATTATTATATAGAAAAGTATACTTTTGATTAATTCTTTGCAATATTGTGAATGTTTAACATTTTTGCAATATGACGTTTTCGAAATAAGTTGTTGTGTCGCTAATGTGAAATATCTATTAACTAAACTCAGGCAGGTTTTTATAACGCGTAAAACATTTTAAAAACGCGAGTCATAAATTTTCCGAATATATGAAGCGTTTCGTGAACACGTTACGTCAGCTTCGAATATTTTAATATTTTTATATTAACATGCTGGAATAATGACTAAAAAATCTTTATCAATTCCCGTTGTATAAAAACTTATGTTAAGAAAAAATACGTGAACATATTATACGTAACTTTATATACGATTAATATTATATAGGTTTGTACTTATACATATATGTGACAGAAATTATCCAGTTATTATCAAAGTAATCAACCGAGATGATTTTAATCGGATTAACCGAATTAACGAAGTGTTCTAAATTTTCCTGTAATTAGCCATTTGGCTTGAAATTATTGCCACGGCCATTTCAGTATAAATGTTACAACTGCAACTGGCGTCGTGCCATTATAATACGGACGAACGGCCTACATGATCGCGCGCGACCCCAAGTTGCATCTCCGTTTTGTGGTAGGAACCACATGTACCTACGCTTGAGTGCGCCGATGCCCACGAATAATGCAAATAGTGAGTGAAAAATGCAACAGTTCAGACGGCTTTAAGCGCGTCTTGCCGAGAAAAAGCCTTTTACATATACATCCTCTCTTACGTCATTTCTTTAGGAAGCTCGCTTTAAATGTACATTCGAACGAAATTCAAGAAAGTTGATAAATTTTACGGGTCGCAAAAGTGCATTTTATAAAATTTTCTGACTATTTCTTCCTTTTAATCTCTATTTTTTGTAGTTTGTATCGTAGTAAAGAGAAACACCTGCTTCTTCCATATTGCATATTTGGACAGGTATGATGGAGTACATGTCTCGTATTTCCTTCTTATTATCAAATGCGGCACGTGCACTTACGTGCGAAAATGGATTGTTCATGATTCAAATGGTTTCCCGTTTTTCTGTTCAAATTGCAAACAAATTATAATAGATTGCGAATAATCACTTATTTACCCCGCAAATTAGAGAAAGCTGTAGGTAATTATGTTTTTTCTCTCAATCGTGTAACTATTTTATATTTAAATTGTTAATATGACGCTACGACATTTTTAACACATATTAACGAAAGATTGTTTATAAAAATTGAAAATAAATAATACGGCAGGAATTTAGGACGTGTTATAATTAAATACTTAAATATCTGTAACAATAAAGTGATTTACTGCAACTGTAACTAATTTGTGGATACATTTGTCTGTCCATTGACTGTGTCTTCGTTTATCATTTGATGTGATTTGTGCAAAGGATTTTGAAGTTGATATCGTTCATCTTTTTGTACATTCTTTCCATTCAACCTCATCAGTCACTCGATTTTTCACACCATTTCATTGATCCATGCTATGTAACGTCGTACATCTTCATTCCTCTGTGTGACTTCCAAGCTTTTTTCCCCTTCATCTCGAAGAATTCTTCGTCTTTCCCTAGCCTCTACTTACATGTAATCTATCACTTACCACGTTCGCGAAAATCGAACTTTTCACTTCCTGCGCCATCACTTTTTTGCATACAATAATGGACTTAGTGGACGCTTAACGTCTAAGGAAATATTTGATTTTTCAATTTTGAACTATAAGAGTGTTAAATTTAAATTAAATATAATTGTGATGCGTGCATAATAAGAGAGATATGAGAAATCTATCATCAACAAAAACTTCTTA
>NW_017259192.1:4324181-4325141 GCF_001594045.1 Atta colombica | reverse complement strand
GTTTATTAATATATTTCGTAACTTTAATTTAAATAAACATTTATTTAAAAATACATATTTTTATATATTATTCCGCATTATACATATATCTCATAAAAAGTTTATATTTTTTTCGAAAAATATACTTTTAAAAAGTGTAATTTTTCATAATAATCTCATCTCACTATTTATATTTATTTTATTTTTGTGATGAAGCAGTACACGGAGAGAATTTTCTTTTAAAATTTATCCTGAAAATATGGTAGTTTAGGTAGTTATGGTACAATACAATATTTTTACCATACACTTCAGTAAAATTAATCAAACTTATTTTATACTTTATTATAATTTTATTAATGAATGAGAGAGATTTACATTAAAAAATTCTTCAAAATACAAAGTTATCCCACGACATATTTTTAGAGTAAACTCTAAGAAAAAATTCTCTCTCGTGTATCAATTCTCGGGGATCATTCGTCTGTCATTAATACACATAAATTATATGCATCCTTTACGGGACTTGCCCGTATTTCGTCTTCCAATATATTCTGGAACGACAACTGGTCCTCAATACGATTCAAAATATGTGCCAACAGAACGGAAACCAATCCTTAGCATAACGAAAACATAACTGACAATGAGAATGGGAAGGCACGTTCTCGTGAAAATCTATGTCTCCTAGAATCGTACCACGTGAAAGATCTAATCTAGCGCGCTGTAAGCCGATTTCGTGTTTCCGATAAAGATGACTCAATTCACTGGTCCAACCCTAAGCTTGGTCCGTCGCTGATCCTGCACTACTATCGCTAGAATAATCACAGTGGTACCGTCCAACGAAAAGTCAACCATCACGTTCCAATGCCGATCGGCTATTTTCGTTGCAGTACTTTGGTTGTTGAAAAATTCTCGCAATATCCGGCTTAAAAAAAAACAGCCAACATCGAGATCCCATATTCGGATCGGAAGGTTTGTTCACTTTTA
>NW_017259192.1:4316087-4324081 GCF_001594045.1 Atta colombica | reverse complement strand
TATATATATATATCTGAGAGAATATTATTAGTGAAGAATTTTATAAATGTCTCATTATCGCACGAAATCAGAGGAATAATTTATTTTCTCGTTTATTTTTTTAATTTGATATTCACGGACTTTGACAATCGCAATGAGATCTCTGAGATCGAGATATGTGAGACACCACAAAGAGAATAATCGATCAGATGAAAGTAGATTTATTGTTATTTTTTTATTTATGTTCTCTACATCTCTACGAAAGTAGAAACGTTTCTACTTTCGTAGAGATGTAGAGAACGTTTTGCGTAATCACTGATTTCTTGCTTTTTATCTTTCTTTCTCGGGCTTGTCTACTAGTTTTAAATTTACGAGATACGTTGACTGTAGAAACGATGAAAAAGTTCTTCGTGAAAGAAAAGAAACCTGTCTTATACGATTCTTATTGTATGAACGTCTGACAGACTTATTCGTTTAATTCTGTAGTTTGTAAGATTTGATATTAATATCTAGACAATATCGAAACATTTCGTTAATTAGTTTCGTTTTCAAAATTGAAATGTTTTATACACAAAAAGATATACGAAAAGAAACTAATTTTATTAGGTAACATTACATAGGTAGATTATGTTTTATTAATATCATAAATATTTTTACAAAAAATAGAAAGTACTATATATTTATTTTTTAAATTTGTATACACAATTTATTGTTCTTCTTTTATCTATTTGAATTCATTGGTTAACGAAACATTTCAATAATTGTAGGGAATAAAATTATTGTTTTTCTTACTTAAATATCTTTTTATTTTTGTTAAATTATATACATATTAATCAAATTAAATTATATACATTAATATTTGTATAATAAGTTATTCATCGTATGTATTAAAACTTGACTGTATATGTGCGCATATTGCAAGCGTGCAATCACCCTTCGATCTAAAGATGTTAAACGACAATGTTGTATATGCAATTTTACATATGATGGTAAAGAAGCTAAAAATATAACAGCGTAACTTGAGTTACGAGAAGATCGCGTACAAAGATAATCTATACACATGCAACGTCAAAAAATAGAACAAAAGTTATAATCGTGTGCGTAACATCTTGTTTCTATAACAGAGAATCTTCACTGCAATTACAATATCTTTTAACATAAAAGGGAAACACGTAATTTTATCGCCTTTGGCTTTTTTTATGATTTATATCCGTAGCGTCAAAGAATTCATAGATGAAAGATGATACTCTGATCAATTCTGTGTAAGAAATCAGCGATTGATGCATTTTTCTTTTCCACATAATACATTACACATTTTCCACATAATACAATTATCGATATTATTTTTATACATTGATTTTTGATATTTTTTTAAAATCATGCCTTGTTTTTTTTTTTCTTAAAAATAGATTCTGTGTTTGTCATGTTTCCACAAACAATCACATGTGTAATTAAATTTGTTATTAAAAGCTATATTCTTTCTATATACAAGAACTTTCTATATATAAGAAAATATATAAGAAAGAACAGTTTTCTTAAATTAGCTAGATATAAATCTGGAAATAATTTTTTTGGGCCGTTAAAATATAAATATGTAGAACGCTCTCGAAATAGAAAATTTTTTGTAACATTGCTCATTATGTTTTGAGCGTTCAACATAATTATTTTGATAGTCCAACAAAATTATTTTCATATCTGTGTCTAGATAAATTTTTAGGTATTCTAACCAAACCATTTTTTTCCATGTATGTCAAAAGAATAATATGCAATGCAAACAATTTTTTTCCGTAGGGATGATGCGTACATTTGGATTTGCTAGACTAGCATTCTGTTTTTTTGAACTGTATTTTTTGTTGGTAGATAGTAGTTTTTTCCTTAACGTATATGAATGATTACTTAAATATTCAAAGTTTGTTGCATGAATATAATGCGAGACGCGATTGGCTCTAAATATATTGATTGCAAACATTTTAATTGCACGATATCTGATGCAAATGGTTCTTACTTTCTGCAACATACATACAACAGACGAATTTTTATTTCCTCGCCGACAATCACTGCGATATTTCCGGTTAAAAGGTTCCACTGGGTACATCAAGCGAATAGAAGGGCGTCACAGAAAGCGAATATACTGCATCAATAAAAGCAAGATAAAGTAACGTTTCAAAGGAAGAATGATCGGTTAACAGAGGCAGATTTCACCACGCGTAGATATTATTATTGATTCACCTTGCAAAGAAATAAATCTCTTTCTTGAAAATTGTTACCGTAGTCACCATTCTTGTTTAACGATATTCTGTTTCTTTTGTATCCGTAACGCCATATTCGTAACGCCGAATATTATTAGATATCGTCGAATACCATCAGATACAGATTTTTCTCTCTAATGAACTATGTGTATAAAGTATTGAATGTTTCACGTTTATTTCCTTTATTGCATGCAAATTGATCTCCTAAATTTCAAATTTATTCTATTAACTATTATATTTGTTTTAATACAACATTTGTATTATATTAGATTATATTTGGAAAAAAATTTTTATTTATTTATAATCACATTGTATATTTTATTATTGTTAGCGCAAATTTAATTGAAGAAGAATGAATGATCATTGGGAATTCAATATAAATTGTAACTTGATAAATATTATCTATTTTATTTGTTTACTATATAAACTTGTTTGTATTTTATTACAATTTTTATCTGTACTATTCATACTTAATAATTTTATAGAAAATATAGCATTTGATGTTCGTGCACTGCGTGATACGCGAAATAAATAGTGAAAAAGAGATAAACCAGCAGTTGCAAAGCAATGAAAGAAATGGGTCATGGCTTTTTCAGAAAATAAGCTCGAACTTACGGGATTGGCACCGCTCACTAGAATTCATCCGGAACGTTCCTTGACTATTTCACTTTCAGAATTACAGAACTGGCCGCGTTATAGAGCTTTCGCGGCAGGTAAATCAAAACCGCAGCATTCTGCGGCATCGTCGGCGAAATTTGTTTACAACCTGAAATTCATACAATTCTGCATGCCTTCGCGGTTATTAAATTTTAATGGTCTTCGGTAGATTCTCTGTGTAATTAATTTGTGCACGTTCGTCAGTTAAGGAATAGAGTTAAATAATCATACAAATCTTATGTGTTAATTATTATTTACGAAATTTTTTTCTTATTTTACGTCACTTATTTTATACGTCATTATAAAATTTTAAATATTTTTATTTGCTATTTTATGTAAGATTTTTCTTGATTTGAAGAATTTTTTATACCGATATCAAATATTAGGAATGCAAATATACGAAAATTTTATTTTTAATCCTAAATATATAATATTTTAATATAATTTTTAACAAAATATTTTAGATTTAATAATCTCAAAATAGTTTGAGTTTTTAAATTAAGAAATTGATTAAAAGTTAACATAAATAACATTTTTATTATAAATCTATCATCTAATTCAGATTAATCAAAAACTAAGTGAAATAATAGTGATTCTCTGACAGCTTATCAATATTTATCGAGAGCTTGATTAATATTCATCATTCTATTAATTATACTCTTTGTGGCTGTCTAATAAATGACACGAATTTAATCCATTCATATGATTGCAATAATCCTTAATAGAAAAATTATATAGATGCTTGTAAATATCAATTTATTACATGCATGTCAATAAACTTACGAAATGCTCTCTCAAGTTTGTGCACCTAGTACCGAATATATGATGAATTGTAACCTTGCATCAATGGATTTTCAACGACTGATCAGCTCAGTAGAATATTCGCTCGGAAATAGTCCTTTTCAACGCGGCTCGAATAGTCGAAAGTAATGCAGTCGATCGAAAATGCAGAAATGCGTCGCCATTTCTCGAATAACGAGACATCGATTTGTATCCATAGATAAGCGTGATAGAAGAAAATAGATTTAGTCGTGCGGTTTTTTTTCCTCTTATACTCGTATCTGTAGATCTTTCACAGTAAATCAGTGATGCTTCGTCTTCGAAGGATTTCCGACTCTAAAAGTGCACTTTGCTCACGTCGATTACGCGTGCATCCATGTATCCAGGTGTATATGATGTGTATACGTGCTCAAACTATCGCCAAGTGCGTACGTGCATTTGCATATATGCAGATAGTGTACGTTCGTTTACTCCTCACGTTTTCTGCACAAGTACTTACTACTTACTGCAAACATCTGCGGAACAATCAAATTCACTATTAAGGCTATATTCGAATTAAAACTTTTTAATATACTGTATATTTATTTGCTTTACAATTAATTTACTAATTAAGATACATATTTAACTTGCAGATTACTTAGAAAATACATATTAAATAAGTAATATAGATAAATCATTTGAATCAATTTTTTATTATAATAAACTATATGAAGTACAAAGAGAATTAATTTACTATACTTATAGTAACAATTTTTAATAAGTTTAAATAAATATTTTTTTAACTTTAAAATGTAAATATATTTTGATGTAATTTTGTAATTTTATATTCTGGAAAGGGTAAATATTAAATAAGTGTATATTTTTAAATACAAACAATCAGTTTTAATAGCTTTGCTTATTAAATTTTCACTTTGTTTGTTTGAAGACTAAAATGTCTCTGTTTTTAATATCACAGTGCGCTGTCATAAGAATATCTGACTAAACTTCCTTTCTCTTATTTACATCTTGCGTTTGCAGTGTTATTTTATTGTTACAACATTCCATGCGGGATTCTCTGTTTAGCTCATCTTTGTTTTGCTCGAAACAAAAAGAACAGATCAGTGGAATTAAGATAATACTGCCTACCTAAAAAGTTAAACGAAAGCATTTAATGAAATGCCGACTTAACATAATGTATAGAATTGATTTAAGTACCCAATAAGGATACTTAAATCTCTTGACTTAAATGTTCTTATAATCCTACAGCAAAACTTTACCGACAAAGTTCCTAAATTTTCCAGAATTCACTTCTTGGCGTCTGGTCATGTAACCTGATTTTAATCGCATTTCATCTTAATTTATCACATTATGACATTAAAAGAGTTGAAAATGAAATTATATTTTGTCTATGCTCTTCAAAAGAACGGAATAATTTAAAGCGTTTGAAAATCCATTAATCTATCTAAAAAAAGATGCGTTTCTTTTTATTCATTTTCACAAAACTCTGATGCATATATTTTTGAAAACATTGTTACTTTATTTATATTAATGCATCAGTTTATAAATATAATATAATTACTCTTTTTCTGTGTCTTTATTATCGAGATAAAACGTTATTATTTAGCATTCTGCAATACGAGCAACTTCTGGTTGCAACTCTTGGTTGATCTCTAAAATTTTACGTCTTTGTTTTATTTAGTATTATTAATAAAACTAATTATGCAAAATTGTATCTCACAATCACATGAAGTTAATAGATGCCAATAGATAACCAATTTTCTGCTCAAGAAATAGTTCTATATTAGAGATAATTTTTCCACACTGAGAAAAAATATAGTTAATTTTAATAAATATTTAGTTCAATACTGCTAAACATTTACTTACAGTAAGTAAATATTCATTCAATAAAAAAAATGATTGTTAAAAAATTAACATTTCTTGTATCAAATAACTTTATATTTAATAAATATTTAGTTGGCAGTATTCAACTAAATATTTATTAAAATTGATTATATTTTTTTTCAGTGCATTAATTAAGTTTTATATAGATAAAGTACAAATTTTTGAAGTTTTGTTACCACGCATTTTATTTGTAAGTTTTCTTCTGTATCTTATATTTCTTTGTAGAAATTGAAAATAATCATTATAATAACACCAGACTTAAGGAAAAATTGATACATTGAAATAAAATGAATAAAATCTTTATTTGCATCGTTAATGTGAAATCACAATAAATTATGTTTTAATAATTTATTTATGAAATTAGTTCCAAATTGGATCAAATGCGAATAAAAATGCACCAAAACGTGTTAATTAGATTATATTTTTCAAATAACATTTGTCACCTTTTACTTTTCCTTACTCCAAGTGTTGTGTATAACAGAGTATCGAGATAACAAATGTTATAGTGAAAAATATAATCTAATTAACATTTTGTGGTGCAATATTCTTCATTTGATCCCATTTGGAATTAATTTCATAAATAAATTATTGAAACATAACTGATAGGGATTTTATAACGATGCGAATAAAGATTTTATTCACTTTATTTTAATATATATCAATTTTTCCTTAAGTCTGGCATTATTGTAATAATTATTTTCGGTTTCTACCAAGAAAAATACATAAGGAAACATATAAATACAATAAAACGATTCTCGAGTGGTCGGGAAAATTTGTACTTTCTTTTAAGTGAAGAAATTTTAAAGTTCCATTACATGGTTCACAATTGTACTGTAATGCATTACTTTTTATATCTCTACAGAAACTTTCCGTTTCAAAATTTTGTAGAAAATGAAGTAATTAACAACGTCTGTTTGCAATTACATGAAGTAGAGTGTAATCGTGCATAGAGTAACTTGGTCGTCCACAAGAGATTACTGTAAAGCTTAACAGTAGCTTTTCAAACTACTGGCACGTTAGTATAATTGCATACGGAAGGTTGTAAGTAGATTCACTGCAACCATTAGCACGCAATTTGCGGTCGATTCGTCTAACGAAAGCAATTACTCTTCAAGTTTATCTGAGTTTGCCTCCTCTTCTCTCAGTAATGCCACCATCCGCGTCCGTGAAAGCCTTAGAAAGTTATAGTCTCGGACACTTGGAAATAGTGAGAAATCAATTTTCTAGGCTACGAAGCGTCAACTTTTCATCTTCCCTTTCTCATTTAATGAATTCTATCTGCATGCCAATCGATCTCCAAATACTTCTTTTCTTACAGTTCAGCATCGACAAAACGGATTTAGCGACAAACTTCACATTAAAAACTTCAATAGATTAATAGAAAATTTTAACTGATGCTCGTCGCGCAATTTTAAAATTAGTTGATTTAAAATTTAATTGGAATAGAAACAAACAGAAATTTTAAAATTGGCTAAAGTAATCAATAATTAATCGAATTATGTATTATACAAAAATTAGTAAATCCAAATGATACGTAAAAATATAATTTATATAAGGTTTATTTATATAAAGCGTAATCTCTTTGAAACTTACTTTTAAGTTATATACTCTTGATTGATATTAAATTTCATCAAGGATAAAACTTGTATTAAACTATCAGAATGTTCATTTTATGCGTCCTTCATTCTTCTTCAGTCAAATACTAAGTATAATAACATTCTTTCGAGATACATCAAGGCTATTCTAATAATTATTAGAGATAGTTTTGAATGTTTATAGAAATAACATATTAAACGTTTTATTTCTATAAATATTTTATTTTACTCAACATTAGCAAGAAATATTTTATTAAAATTTGAATTATCAAAACGCACGATCTGTTTTAATTGTAAATATTAAAAAAATCATAGAAAAATAATAAATCACTTATTTTCAATATTGTATTTCTGTTTAAGAAATAACAAGTACCTTTATCAACTTGGAAAATATGGGTAGTTATTTTAATAAAGTAGATTTTTCCTTGTGGGAATTTTTACCTGCTTTTTCTCAACGATCTTTTAACGACTTTAAGTAATTAAAGCTGATTGCTCTTATTTCCCAAGTGGCATGAAGATAATTCTAAACCGATATTTCCTATGAAATATAAGATAAAATGAAGAATATTTCTGTCTATAGTACAATATTGCAAACTTTACGTTGTAAGTTCATAACCAGGATTTGCTATTAAAAGCTAATGTGTGAAAATTATAAAGTAAACTAAATGCAGTAGAGTGAGAATTAGCCTTTGCGTGTAACAAATCTAACGTAATTAAATAGTTGGCATTACTAAATTTTGATTTCAAATATCTCACTTCCGAAATTCCAGCAGTTATAAATTCATTCCTTGCTTTGAACATTCGTTAAATGCGGGATTTTGGAATTATTGTACCGTACAATTCCAAAAGCGCA
>NW_017259192.1:4298378-4315987 GCF_001594045.1 Atta colombica | reverse complement strand
ATATATAATTAAATGACAACTTTTTCATGAAATGTCTCGAATCGTATTACAGTAATTTGTCCATTTGTGTCCAGTTATGTTTAAATCATTATTATACCTACACAGTACATAAATCAAGTCAAAGTATTAATTATCTGTAAAAATACAAATCGAATGACTTTTTTTGCAAAAAATACAAGTTCATGGATTTCAAAACTAGAAAACTATAATACCTCAAAATGATATATATCGAATACTTGTGGTACAATGTTCTACGAATTGTTCAAGAAAATTGGACATACGTTACGTTCTCTATAGAAATAAAAATCTGAAAATTTAATTAAAGAGAACGGATAAATTGCTGACGGTTGCCATCATTTTACATACGTGCACAAAATTGCATATGAGATTTAAAAAAAAACAGATTAATCTTAAATTTTTTTTAATAATACGATATTTTACAATTGTGTGAAATAATTATGTCTTTAGAGAAATGTAAATGAATAGATTTAGTATCTTTCAATTTTATCTATCGATTTTATGTCATAAACGTAGACATAAACGAAGTGATTTCGAAATCGAGTGATCAGTTTATGGAAAAACTAATCAACAGTAAGGCGTCCGTGGTGTAAACGTACAAACGTTGTAAAAGTTGGAAAGCTGCTAGGTAGTGATGCGAGTGAGTGCCATTAAATTCGAATAGATTATCACAGTCAAGTACATTTTCGAGAGAGAGAACCGTCGAGCTGACCGCGAATTTCCACAATGCTGGATCGTGCGAAAATCGAGGGAATGCATTCCATCCAATTGCGATATAAATCGACGTACAACACACATAGGGAGAAACCGCGGCCGACATCGGGATAGTAAGCCTGCTGAAATTTTCGAAACGCTTCGCTGCGCATTTTCTGACACGAAGGCCGACCGCCTTCACCGCAACTACAAGATTGCAAATGCGCTGTCGGTGCTTTTAAAGGATTAACCCTGCCTTTTTCGTCCTAAATCATGGATGTACATTATTTTCTTCTTTTATAATACATTGTTTACGTATTTAGATTCTGTTTCAATTATATTTCTGAATTATGTAAATCGTTCTTTAACGTACAATATGATTAGAGTAAAATGGGTTGTAGTATTTTGTGAAAGAATAAATTTAATTATCTAGACAGACAATTAATATAATATTTTAAAAGATTTTATTAAAAATAATTATAATTCACACATACATTTTATATACAGAGTGACGCATAAAATGTTACATCATTTAATTATCTCATCAAAATTATATTTATATATAGAGTATTGGATTTTTTAACTGTGTGAAAATTCTGGACTTTGTGAAAATTCTGTTAAGATAGCATCGTAAGTTAGAATTGAGCGGAGGTGGATACACACGCCAATAGTGAAATAATAGATAATAAATGGTGGACTTAAAGTGTTGAGCATAAAGTTAAAGTTGTATTGTTTTCGGAAACAAAGAATGTGGCAGAGACTCGGAGACATTTACGCCCACATCATACAGTTGTACCGTGCATCTGAAGATCTGAAGATTTGTGTCAAGAAATAATCAAACAGAAGAGTACGTCTCCAAAAAGTTTGTCTCTATGAGATAAAATAGCGATTATATTAAATGTTATTCATTAAAAACAATTTTTAAATTTCAGTAATTTATTCTATACGAGTTTTGTTCCAATTTTAAAATTAAATGTGTTATATGTACAGCAAATGGTAAATATGATATTTCGTGCGTTACTCTGCATTTCACAAACTGATGCATCTTCATCTTCGCTAAATTTTGATTCGTGATGTCATACTTAATAGAATTTCCTCGAAATACAGAATTTGCGCTCTCACACAATTAAAAAAATTGATACTCCTAAAGTATAGTTTTAATGAGATAATTAAGTGTAACATTTCGTGCGCCACTTTGAATGTATTACAAAGAATAGAATATGATTATGAAAATCTATTTTAATACAATCATATACAATCATTGTCATATACAATCGGCAACAATTGAAAATTCGATCTATTTAAACATTTCTAACATTGATATTGCAATCAATTTATTTTGTAATTTTTATAGCGATATCAATTTTTTCGAAACAAAACATTGGTATGTGAATAATTGGTTACAATATAAACAATGTAGATTAAAACAGTTACGCGGATTGAAATGTAACTATTGACCTTCAACACTTCAAATACTTCACACTTGTGTCAATTCAATGTGTCGTTTCTAATAATTATTCTAACACACTGTGAATATTTGACGTGCGACTATTTCGGTAACAAAAATTTAATACATATTCGTGTGTATATGTGATAAAAATCATAAATGGCGCATTTTCGACAGTTTATCATTAGTAGTATCAATTTTGCAAGCAGAAAGGTTGTATGGAGAAATTTTTTCAATTTTTCTTATAATTCTCCATTAATTTTGCGTTAGCTGTCGCTGCGTTGAAAAATATGCAGCAAAAAAACAACGATAATGGGTGAAAAAAGATTGATAATTATCTTGTACATGGATTTACTGTGATCTCGTTACTCCAGAATATAAAATTTTCATTTCGCTCGGTTATACATCTTTCCTTACGCGTATTCATATATACAGTAATTTCAAACTTGTTTGCTAGTTATAAACTAGAAATGGTTGCGTACTATATTTGCTATAAACAAACAACGCTTTCAGCCATACGACACAATTAATGTCGCATTGCAGAAATATCCCATACATTGTAGCCTCTTAATGATCGATGGATATGCATTTTTGAAATAACAGTTGCGGACACTCGCAAACTTGACCTCGATCATCACAAAAGCTACGTCAATAGCAATTCCATGCTTCTGCATGGATAAATTGGAAAGGCTAACCTATGTAAATATTTAAACATTTAATGCTCGCTTTCGATGAATTGCAATCATTCAAAAATCCTGTAGAAATGTAAGGGGATGAGAGATTGAAATTGTTCTCGTGAATAGCGAGAAATTTTATCAAACGTCCTTTTATACCCGTATCGTATTATTAATCCGAGCGTTTTTAAATCGGCGCAAAAATCATTTGACCGCTATTCATGACACATACTTGTTAACACATTTGATGTCATCGATATATAATAAAGACCGATACTGTCCATGATGGCATGATACATATTATTAAATTAAATATTATTAGCATATCATAACTGCTGCATTACTACCACTCGATTTGGCTCGAATTTGTTTTTAAAGTATAACATTGTAACTTTGATTATTAGCTAGTAATGAACTTCTACTGGGGCATTATTATTCGGCAATGCTTGGTTACCACTACTAAGCCAACGTTGAGCTCGTTTAACAGCATCGGCAATTTCTCTGAGGTATTGGGAAAAAAAATACAAGCACAAAAGACCGTATTCGTGGTGGTTAGTCGCTGAATACATTTGTGAATATTTAGAGAGAGCTATATCCCAGAACGGTAGAAATCACATCTCATAGGGGCACTATAGAAGTTTCTCTTTGAACACGCGCCGGTTGACCTACTTCATTGCAATACGGTTCCAAATACGATATGAATTTACTTGTCTGTTTTGGAACTTGGGTCTTCCAAATCGGATCGGTCAATTAAGTATTTTGTACAAATCGCAGGAAGTTTCGAGCGAATTTACATAGTTTTTCAAATATATACGTTTCTCTTTTCTTAGTAAGAGACATCGCAAAAGCACAAATATGATTCTAGAATAACGCTTAGGACGAATAGGAAAAGAAATTGTGTCATTCATTTCCTAGAATTGATTTGAACATGCGAACAAAAACTTTCAATTTTCTGTAAAAACATTGTCGTCAATTTAGGTTTCAGTTGCTTCAGTAATTGCTTTCGATCATTTTAAATAAACATTGCCTTGAATTATAATTTTTACAATAAACTTAATTCATTTGTATACATTATATTAACGTAATAGTCAAAACTATTGTATCTAAAAACTGTAGCTTTTATTTTTTTTATTTTTTATTTTTTTTTTTTTTTTTTTAATAAGAAAAAGGTCTTTTGTCCCGTTATATAAAAACTATATATCTACGATTTATCTAATCCTAAATTGTTAGAAAAACATGAACTCAAGTGACTAATAATTCCAAAAGCTACTTCGAACTTTGTCTAACAGTGGGTTCTCTAATGGACTGTTACAACGTAGTCGCGAGTTTGAAATCATATTTTCTGCAATATAAATCTGATTTCGCAGAAAGTTGAGTCCGCGTAACTCACGAAAACTTTTTCACTTATCGAATTCTGCTGATGATTTACCGAGAGTTTAACGCAGCATTAAACGCCCAAACAGCCAACTAGCTGCTCCAACAGTTTCTCGTATTTCTTACAATTAAAACATTTTTATTGCATAAAAGCATATATTCTAAATAAATAACAAGAAATAATAATTACTTAAAATTATTCTAAATTTTAATAATAATACTAATATTTTTATGTTAAATATTATAAAGAATTATAATTCTTTATGTACATATTAAATCATTTTATTTAATTAACACAAGCATATTCCATTCATATATTATATATAGGAAATTTGTATAACGATGTAATTATTGACATATGGTATAGTCACAGTATTACATCTAGTCTAACTATTGCAGATTTGTGTAAACTAGATTGTTAAATGCATGAATTATATTTAATGAATTAAATAATCTCAAAATGACCAGAACGTATATTTAATTTAAATTAACATTAATATAATTTATAATATAAAAATATAGTGAAACGAGGTGATCATTATCTCCGACTTAAAAAAATATACATTTTAATTAATTTTTTAATTTTATTATTTATGTAATTTAATTTAAAAGTAATGTTAAATTTTATTCCATTGAATTTAGTCCTAGCGTATAATTTATTTGCATTTTCTCATTCAATCTCATTTATCGGGTTTTGAATTAAAATACAATACATTGAGATAAATCTATATCAAACTCAGATTAGATTGTTCAACTCTTCAATCACCATACGATCGCATTTAATGTATCTATATCAACGAATTACATTAGTGCTGCAATCATTAATTGATATTTATTATAGTTACAAATTTTTATAACAATTTTGATTTTATAACAATTTCTAAAATTTTTAATTAAAAAGTGCAATTAAATTAAATCTTTATTGTAACGTTAATATCAATAATCAAAATTAACAGTGACATTATAATATTGAAATAAAAAATTTGATTTTATTAGAATTAAATAAAAAAAGAATTGAGTAACAAACTATGTACCACAATATATGCATATCTATATAATTTAAAATACTAGTTAATATATGTTAATATATGTTATTTTATTTAACTTTAATTAATATGTGTATTTAATGTTACATATCAAATATTTTTATTGATAAAATTGCATGTTCTTTGAATCAAGTTTAATGAATCTAGATGTCGAGATTCACGAAATGACATATAATATATTTTAAATATTTTAATATAATTCTTTACATCATTATCTATTACTTTTTATACTCTATCATTCATCTTTCTGATCTTGATGTGTCATAAAATTCGTGAATACCAATCGAACATCTCTGCGGAAGAACACCTGACGACATGTTAGGAAGCCGCGTCTAAGAACTTTGTCAAGTTAGATGTTCTGCGCTTGCTAGAAACTTGGCATCACTAAGTTGCAAGAAATAGGCACTTTGTCTTCGTGCTGTCGTGTAACTGGGTGATACCGGTTACGTTGAAAGTCGCTCACACGCTCGCCGCCATCGGAGATTAAACGAGGACATAGTAGAATGGCGGCCGCATGATTAATTTCAGGATATAATCTTAAAGGAAGCGACACATTTGCGCGGAAGTGTCAAGCCAACGCTATACAACCAGCGGATGACATATTTGTCAGGGCAGCATCCGTTATCTGACTGCAGTTGATCTCGGTTATATAGAAATGGTGTATATCTAACAATCGTGACGGACACTCGCCGACTTAGACTTCCTGCTTGGAATTTGAGCGACAGCCTTTTTTTTTTTAATAGTGCGTTACCGGGATCTCTCTTGCTGAAATGAAATGGTTCTTTTACTCATTAATCAATGTTTTTACAATTCGAACGGTAATTAGTGTTCGCTCAATAACTTCAACCATTATTTCAACTATCCTTTGCAAAATAATTATACATAAAACAACAGTAAGTTTATTATTTATATATATCGTCTTTTATCAAAATTATAAAAGCAAGCATGCAAGGTGTTACAGTTTCCGTTTTGCACTTACGTAAGCAAACTACGGGTTTTTATTTCGCCTCCCTGTTTCTCTTGTTAAGCGATAAGTATGGCGTGCGAGAATAGCGTACTACTAAAAAAGAAAAAATTATACAACGTGTTTGTGAGGGAAAATATTTTTTAACAGTTTTTTTTTAGAAACTCCATAAGAAAGCGGCTATTTCGTCGACGAACAATTACCGAGCGCAGTGTGATGCAAAAAACTATCACATAATTAACCGCATCACAGTAAATTTCACTCTATAGAAAGAAACGCGTGAACGCATTATATGAAAAGATATTTGCAAACTATTATGAGATACGAAGTGTAATTTTTTCAGGAAGTATGTTATTACAATTTTACATTCGATAATTTATAAAATCAGATTAATATGAAATTTCTTTTTTATTAAATTATAGAATAAACACCTTATATGTTCTCTCATAAAATTAATATCAAATTAATTATTAATCATCAGGTTCAATTGAGGCACTTGCAGCCAGCTGCCATTGACAGTTTATCAATGAACGACTAAGATGTATGATTCATCATCGGTTTCAAGTTTGATTGAATACTATTAAGATGAACACAAAGATGATGTGATTGTTTGTTGATGTCTTACCAATAATTTCCAAATATTTATACTAAATTCGATTTACATGGAAATAATTTTCATGTAATTTTTCGAAATTAACTTTAGAGATTGAACATTTTTCGGTATTCACTTTCATTAAATTTGATTTTAAAGATCCATTATATAATATCAGTTTATGCGTATAATATTTATTAATTAGTAACTAGTTGGAAACTTGAATTATACATATATACTATAGTGATTTATACAAATTTTTGTTACACAAAATTTGATAGATTATATTTTGAAAATGACGGCATAAATATATAATTACAGCATTTATAATTAGAATAGAATTTGTATACGTATAGAATATTGCTATATTACATCTATCATATCAATTCTACGTGGTATCAATATGAAAAAAGGAGCATAAAAACCACAACACAAATTATTATAAGCGGTATGTCATATATTAAAAATCCATAATCTTCAAAATTATAAAATATATATGTTTCGGCCACTATCTGGCCATCTTCAGTACGTTGTATTACATAAAATTAGTAAATAATTAATAATTTACGCAGTAAAAGTGAAAACTTGTCTGGTGTCTTTAGTTAACAAGATTATTGAAAATTTATTCATGAATCTCTAAGCTCAACGCAACACTCGATTTCTTGTCAATTTTATTCCGAAATTATATTAATACAAATCAGCCTTATTTTTCAATTGAGTGGACACATAATTTCCAGATTCTAATAACAAAATGATATTAGTATTACTGTTATAATTCATGATAATTAAAGTCTATTTGTTAGTAGCATACCTATGTTCATTGCAAGATCGTTAATACTTTGATTCTCGTCATTGTTGAAATCGTTTGACAAGGACAGAGATTATTTAACTAAGCCGTGTGTACTTTGTCTGTAAGTTATCTGTCTGTGCTTCGGTTTATGTACTAAATTAGAAGATAAAAAAATTAAGGAATGGGAATAAAGAAGGATTCTTTGTTCAGAAGAAGGTACATATCTGACAACCTCTCTGTGTTATGATCATTTGTACGAAATACTTTACGCAATCGTGCAAAAATAATTAACTAATATTAGAGAGTGCGATTCATTAACAGAACAAGTGACAGATTATATAAACAAAACACTTAACTATATAGTCGCGCATTTCTATCAAAACATGATGTGTGTAGTATATGTAGACAGAAAGAAAATAGCGATCTGTTTCACATTCGTCCATGAAACAATCGTGAACTGGAAATGAAACGATATTTTCTCATGTCTACGTGCCAATCTCTGGCAATTTGATCTGGCCGACCTAAATCTCTTTATCGTTAAATATGGATTCGAAAATCAATAATGAGAATTTGCTAATTGCATTGACGTAATAGTATCATATTATATATGTTCGAATTTTTATATTATTCTTTGCAATATAGTATTATATTTTATAGATTTGATAAAAATATACCCGCTTAACACTTAAGTTTGTGTTTTAAAATTTAATCGTTATGTTAAATAAAATAATGAGACTATACTTTCTAAAAGTGATTCAATATATTATTACTAACTTTAGTGCTACACTTATAATTGATGTAATCATTAGCAAATATTTACTGTTTTTAATAATACACTGATTCACTTTTAGAGGTTATAATTTTTGCAGATCAAATGCATTTCAATCTGTATTCACTTTTTTTTTAGAGTATTATCAATAGAATATTATTTATTTTAGAGAATACATATGCAAAAATAATATCTGTGCTTAAAAGGAGGTTTGCTTATTTTTTCAAAATATTAATTTTTAAATTGTGCAGTGCTGTAGTAATGAAAAACTGTAGATTACATTGAATATGTATTTTATATATGTATTCAGTCATCAATTATGCCTGAAAATGTTCTAATCACTGCGATGCGTTAACAGTTCGTCTCCTATCACCACGCGTTTTGATACAAGCAATTAACTGTCGCAAATATAGCTGTCTATCAAGTTTATATACATTTTGTGAAAACCTGAAGTCAACGTGATGGTAATGTGGCCTCTGTAGATTGCATATCAGAATAACGCGCGCATGCACCTAGAAAGGTTAATTTAATTAGTCTCTGCGCGGCCAAGGCTGCAGCGATTGCCTTCCTAGCGGATGGATAGCTACTCCCGTTGGAACTATCTGCTAAAAACTTTATTTTGTCCCTTAGGTAATCAGCAGAATATGTAAATTGCATTTTGACGCAACCCGATTATAACGAATCTCACCTAAGCAAGTTTGTGGACAAACTATTCCGCATTAAATGCTGCATTCTGGATCAATATCAAATGTATCAATTGCAAACATTTACAAAATATAATTAAAGATGTATGTAATCTATAGCTTTTCACTACTGAGACAACACTGCACAATTTAAAAATTAATGTTTTTTAAAATTAAAAAAAAAATAAGCATTTTAAGCACATAGACATTATTTTTATGTATGTACTCTCTAAAAGTTATTGAGTGATTTCAGTGCTACTTATAACTGATGTAATCATCAGTCTTCATATATTAATTAGAAAAAAAGAATGCTCCCAAATTTAGGCCTTTTGTGATTTTTGAATTTTGAATCAAATTGTTGAATTTTGAATCAAATCCTATATAATGGGACATTAATTTCAGAAGAAATTTAAATTGAGCATAGGGCTATCTCAATTTGTATCTCAATAGTTTTGAGATACATGAAGTCAGAATAATCAAAGTCCCAATATTTTGCTAATAATTTTACACATATAATTATAATAATTATGAATTAACGAATCGTAGCGAACATTAGCGAAAATTTTGTAAATATTTTGTAAATATTTACAAAATTACCTATTCATTAAAAAAAATCTCTCTGTTTTACTAAAAAATTTGTTTATGGAATATTACAATAAAAAATTTTAAATGTAGTATTTATGTATAGGAATACTTAAATAAGTATTACAAGTCAATCTTTTATATCTCATTATTTCAGTAATTGCTATTTATGTCTATTAATTTGTCTCATTTAATGATAAACAAAATTGCAGAACTCTAAGTATATCAACAATCGAATTTTTCAATTATAGTTAAGAGGAAAAAAAGAAAAGAGGCTCAAAAGTACATGTATATTTTTAAATTATCTAAACTATTTCTGAAAAATCTGCATTTCCATTAGAGTTACAGTTGTACAAACTACATTGCAATTTTATCTATTAATTTCATCTATATTTTTAATAATAATTTTATCTATTAATTACATAAATTCCAGTAGTCTTGAGGAAACCAATATACGAAACATAATTTAAAAACTTTCTCGGGTTAATGTCTACCTAAGAACCGAGAAAATACGAAATAACTCTCGCGGATAACCCAGAAAAGGAAAAAGTTATAAATCGATGGAGGATCGGTGTCCTTGACGAATATATAATTTTGTCCCAGGGGAACTATCCTCGATAGTCGCGCCATTAAAAATATGCTACGTCAGTGCGCCATCAGACGGAAGGTGATGGAAGCTTGCGAGCTACCATGCAAGGGAATAATCAATGCCCTCGGGAATACTTGCCTCTATTCAGCAACTACGATTCAGCAACGTAGGTTTGCATTACCGACCCAACCGTGGATACAACGCATCTCCATCAGCTTAGATCCATCGGTATTAGCGACTGTTTCTTATCCGACAAATAATATTTAATATAAAATATTTCTGATAACCAAACAGAGATATTAAACGAATAATATTATTTTAATTATTTTATTTGTTATTATTTTGTTTTTTCCAAGAAAAAATCTATAATGATTTTTTGAATTTTATTGTTATTAATTTCTATATACAATTGGAAAATTTGTATTAAATTTAGTACTATTTACATTTTTCAAGCAGTCCATCAAAGTTTTTATGTTAATTTAACATAAGATGAATATATTAAGAAATAATACAAATATTATGTAAAAATGCACACAAGAAATGTGACATCATTCGTAAGTAAATTGTAAAAGCATATTTCTTTAGTAAAATTAACATATATATGTTAAATTAACACATTTTAGTAAAATTAACATTTACATTATTAACATTATTTTATTCATTTATTTTAGAATTTATGTTTTAAAATATTTTTATGTTATTTATTCATAAAATCATTTACTCATAAATTGTGTTATACTAAAAATGTTGAATATTAATTTAATATAAAATATTCAAGTAACACAAAAAAATCACATTATGTTAAATTAACATTTGAATATGTTAAAAATTCAATGCAAAAATTTTGATAAGATTTTTTTTTGACTGCGATCATTTTTAATACAATACAAAATGTTTTTTTTACTAAGTATTTACTAAGTATTACGTATAAATTTTATAGAAAACTATTTGTACTAACAAACATTGATAGGGTAATTCCGGTATGTACGCCGCACCTATCAAAAACTTAATTTATTAAGTATTATTTATTGTGTTTATAGTAAACAAACTATCAGTAAAAACTTTATATTGTCTACTACTATGAAAAAAATATTAGAAATTCAAAATATTTATGGTATTTTTATATTAAAAAATAAATTTTTTGAAACCCTTGCATTTTTGTCCTATGGAAGATATACGGCTATTCATAGGAGAAGAGAGGGGGGTATGTATGGCTCATAAAAAAATAATTCATATAAATAAGACGTATAATGACACAATAAAATGTCTTTATTAAATGTCTTTATTAAGGAATAAGAATGGTAAATATGTATATGAAGTAATAAATAACAATTACAATCTTCCTACATATATTACAAGCAGGATTGAATAGTGTTAAGTTAAAAAGATAAAAGTTAAGTTAAAAAGTTAAGTTAATTTTAACTTAATTTACTTACAATTTAGACTCTTAACTTTTTAACTTTATTTAGTTACATTTTATCTGTAACTATTAATTTTTATTTAATTTTTTTGAAGTTAAGTCTCAGACATAATGCGCGGCAATAGCAATAACTTAATTTGAGGTGAAAATTGCAAAAGTAAGTAAATTTAATAGGTATTGACCAAGTATATATTTGTCATTTCCATTATTTGTAAGACTGAAACCCTGGAATCATGAAATAAAAAAATAAAAAAAAATAAATTAACTTTTAACATTTCACAATTACTTTTTTTAACATTTCACAATTACTTTTTTTTATTAACTTTTAATTCAATTAATTTCCTTATAAATTAACTTGTATCTTAATTAAATTAAATATTCAAAGTTATTAACTTTAACTTAACTTAGTTAAAAAAAGTTATCCAACCTTGATCACAAGTGTTACATGAAGTACATATTTCATGTGATGCGTTTATTGCATTTAGTGCACTGAATTCAATCTGCGCACTTTGTATGCTTTGGGCGTAAGTCCCGCTTGCTAAAAATGTCGTATATCCCAAACAGATGGAACATACAAGATAACAAAATGAATAAAGAATACGAAAGCAAAGCACTTGTATCTTGCTACACAACATGCTTTACTATTCCATTATACGTATGTATCACGAAATAACCACTAAGTCTTTTACACGCCCTACAGCAGTAATCATTTTATGTAGATTATAATTTATGATGGCGTTACTTATTACAGTGACAAATCAATTCAATTCACAATAATTTTATTTACAGAAAAAACTGAAATCATAACACAATGTTAATATAACATAAAGATATAAATGTAACAGAGTAGTTAGTATTAGTAGTAGCAAAATTATCCCCACTCCTAATTTTTCTGACTTCTGCGGCGTAAATCCCAGCGCGACGTATTTATAGGAGTTATCCTATATATTATAATTGAATGAAAACATAAATAAGTTTAACTATTTAATATCTTTGTTATAATTTTATTTTAACTGCATTAAAAAATTTGGTGTAAACATTTTTTTCTCTCAAAGAGAGAGATCAACTGTATATCAACACTGTTCTATTCTGTGTATCAACACTGTTCTATTAATCATTTTGATAGAATATAGTTCTTTTTATTAAAAATTTGATTTATTCATATCGATCTAACAATCGTTTCATATTGTTTAATTTTAAATTAAATGCAATTAATATTTACATTTTTTTAATATGTCATATAAATGAACATTTACACAATCTCTTAATCATGTCATATTTGAAGATTGCAACTCGATCTGTTATCGTGTCTGTTATCGTGTCTGCTATTTTCTTCTTGGTATATTTGATAATATATTTACATACACAAGTGACTTTTTTAGATCAGACTATTCAGGTTACTGTTATGGATGAATTTTATTTCTTCCTCGTCTCTCTGGAATTTGAATATCGTCCCTGCAGCTTCAATCTAGAATACTTGTCGTTAGCGATATAGATAAAATGCTTAATCAGTGCCACCGTCGTAATTACATCGTACACATAAAAAATAGCATAAAACCTCGTCATCCTGATTTTGAAATAGGTCAGATCGTCTATATAAATTGCTAGATTGACAATTGCCTTTATAAAACTGATTAATTACAAATACGAACAATAATACAATAAATAGAAATCATATATCGTTTGTCACAAACAAGATTAAGAGTACTAACAGGATATATATATGAATTATAGATATTGTTAACTGCTGTAATTCTTTTACATCATTTATCTTCAGTTCTTTTCTTAACTCTAGAATATTGCGACTTTTGTATCAAAATAATATTATTATGTCGCGCAAGATAGTAGACACACAAAAGAGAATTCAAAAACAAACGACCACATAGCTACACAGAATAACTAGGGAAAACATAAAGGTTGGGCGCACTAAAGCAAGCAGATCCGGTGGCAAGAAGTTTGAATTATTCACGAGATGATTTTTCATGCCGACTAATAATCCTGAGTTAACGAAAAATTAATTACGAAGTTATTTGAAATTGAAAATTTAAAGCTTTTGACAAATGTGTTCCGATAGAGAAATTTTATCTTTTAATTAATTTCAAACAGATTTACGCAGGAATTTAATTTGATACCTCATTATCATATTACATTGCGTATTGTTTCGTCAGTAACAATTACTCTATAGAATTTAAAACAATTGAAAAATCAATAACAATACGCATTTTACATATGATTTTTTTATTAAAAAAGGAATATAAAGAGAAATTAAATATAATAAAAGAATTTGATATCGAATACACTATATAAAATAATTTCCGAAACAATTTCAAAATTTAATACTTAATACATATACAATGAGCTATAATGAACTAATTTCCATCTTCCTATTTGACCGATTATGTAAATTATTGCCAAATTATTGTTGTTACTGTCGTCATTTGGACAGCATCACGTAATATGCATTTATTTGAATACGAGTAGATTATTTTAACAATAGTTCAAGGCATTTTCTTCAAATAAATTAAAATTTCAATATGTCGTATAATATGTTCACATTGAAAAATTAGAAACGTTGCCTGACGGTTGTGTTTTTGTACTGAACAGCATGCGGCACAGGTGCGCACAGCATCGTTATCGATATAAAAGAAAAGTGTTGTAAACTTATCCCACCTTCTTATTACTCTCATATCTTGCAAAGTTTGTGGCGAATGTTCATCTCCATTCTCTAATGATAAAGAGCACCACAAATATCTTTCTGAATTATTTATGTTTATATATTATATGTATATTATATATTAAAGATACAATTTTTACATATTATATTATATACACGCATCAAATATGTAATTATTTAATTAAACATATTATTTAATATTATACTGGGTATCCCAAAATTTGCGAATCAAAATACCAATTTTTGAAAAATTAAATAAGAAGTTATGTAATTATGTACATATTTTTATTTCTACATTGAAAAAAAATATATAGTCAATTTTAATAAATATTTAGTTGAATACTGCCAATTAAATATTTATTAAATATAAAGATACATTTATTTAAAAAAAGGAAAGGTTGATTTGATTTAATTATTTTTTTTACTGAATAAATATTTACTTACTGTAAGTAAATGTTTAGTTGGCAGTATTGAACTAAATATTTATTAACTATATTTTTTTCTCAGTGTAGCAATAGAGTTATAAGTTTAAATATAATTACGTTTAGACGATCATCTGTCCATAAATCGTGCATGCGTTGAATATTACCGTATTTCAGTGTTTAAACATAGTCCATAATTGGCCATATTTAAATTCTTATTATTTTACAAATTATTTTTTAAATTAAATTTTTAATCACTTTTTTACTGTGATTTTTTGATTCACGAATTTTGAAACATCTTATGTAGTAAATATTTAGAAAAAATTGTTGAAATATACAGCTTCACGCAGAGTTAATAAAATTAAGGAAGCCATAAGTAGTAACAAACGTCTTTTATCAAGCGCAAGTAGTAACGCCTATCTTTACAGCACCATTATACGCGTCCACAAAGACTTAGTGGGTTTTGCATTTATGAATCAATATACTATCGACTCAATTTAAACATAACTACACTGTTTGAGCAGAAACATTATGATGCAACGTTTCCTTACGATTCTACTTTTACTTCTTGCAAAACTCCATTCATATGAAAATCTATGTCATACTCTATCGATATACCATTAGCATACATTTAACACGCGATAAATTCAATTAGGAATGATTGTAGACAATGGCTCATATTTCGCATGAAAATAAATTCATACATTTTATCGTAATTATTTCATTATTTTCTAATTTTTTCTGAAAGACTATAAAACTATATAAAAATATTGCAATGAACTTCAGTGTTTTCTCATTTTGCTAAAACAGTCGCGAGATATGTTTTCTCCGTAATGAAGATTTTTTTTTTAATGTTTAACTTGTGTTTTTCTATTCTAAGATATTCTTAAGATTGCAACAACTTAAAGCCATCTTTTTTCAAAAGAACAAAATCGATGAGAGAGCAATAAAGATAATAAAAATTTAAGAGTTAACGAGAAAATTGTACTCTAACATAAGTAAGTTCTGCGTCTGGATATGTTCTCAAGTAATGTATCCAATTAACTCGGGAGATATTAAGGGAATTGAACAGAGCGTAGTAAAGATATCTGACAGTAATCAAATATACTCGCGTCTCTGACGAGATATTTCATCACTGCAGTGAGCCACTCATATTATGAATATCTTTTTTTCAATGAGAATAGAAGGTAGGCAGGCAGGCGTGTACACATTGGACGTCACGCGACGACAATGCGGGATGTTTTCACATGATGCAGGATATGTTTGCTTGCTATTGAGGTTGCTGGAGCAACAAATCCGTCCGTTCTATGCGGTCTCTGTGAAACACGAAATACATGGCGGTAGTTTTCATGCGACTGACCGTCCGACTGCTTGGTCACAAAGAAAGTCACTGTGTGTATGCACATGGAAGACACGATTGTCAATGCAGAAAACAAAATGTGCTAGGTCGCGTCAGCTCGTCGGTAGCGAATTGCTACTTGACTCGTGACTCGCGAATATTTCGCATTTTTTAAGGAATATATGTATAAACATCTCAAGAGATGGCGGGAAATCTTTGTTATAGATTCCTTGAAGCAATCGGTGCCTCGTGTAATAGATTCATGCCTCGGGGATCGCATGATACTTTTGACTATAACTTCATATTACTCGAAAATCTTGTTGCTATACTTGCAACAACAACGCGAGGTACTGCGCAACATACGATTGTGCAAGAAATCTAATTAATTGTGGAACGTTTAATTCACTGTATGTAAAATTGTAAAATTTTAATTACATAGTGTGCAATTCGCCATACTGCACATTGTACGCGACTGAAGTTAACGACTCTCTGCTTTTCTGAATAGAAAGTTATGGATTTTCCAAGATAATATAAATTTCTCAAGAAATGATGTGTAAAGAATTAGATAACTATAAGGAATTACAGTATATTTTGAATACTTTATATATACATATTTGTGATGCAATATAATAAAGAAATATTTATCTAAATTGTAAAATAATTTTTAATGAGCAAAATATTATAAATATAACGTTTAATAATAATACATGTAATCCTAATTCCATATACATAATTTTTTATTTTTCTGAATTCTTTAATGATTTAAAGTTGTACATTTTTTGCCTTAATAGATTAAATATGCTGAAAACAAATTAATATACAAATTATTTTTGCGTATTTCATGCAAATAAATTGTGCTTATAAATGGTTTATAAATTACCATACACAGAATTCTCTTTGACTAATTTGCGAATATCTATCTGCATGACGCTTACTGCATGGAAGTTCGAAGTTCGAAGATAGAACAGTCAATCTCTAAGGGCCAGAAACTCTCCAGTTACAAGTATCGCCCGAAGGAATATCGCTTACCCATCTTCTGAAACTCATCTTAATTGCACGAAACGTACGCTTGTGCACGGGTTAAAGAGCAATCTTATAATGCAAAGCGAGGCAAAAATGAAGTATCGACCGAAAGTGCTTCGTCAAGTCTATGGAAATTCGTCTCTTAATTACATGACTGTTAAAAAGCTGTAAATGTCTAAGGGTTGCGGTGTATATTAAGTTTTTAATAAATCCAGTATGCGCATCTCGTTTAATCACTCTTTTTAGATTACGAGATATTATATATGGAACCATAGTTCAGAAATTAATTACGAAAACAGTAATTAAAAAATATATAAACACACAAATGGCATTGTTTATAATGAAAATAATATCATGTATAATTATATGGAATTAAAATTAAATTAAAATTACAAATATTTTTCCGGAATTATAAAAATATTACTTAAGAGAAACTACGCAACATGCAAAAATAATTTAATAAACAACTTTGATTTAATGAACAGTTTTGTTTGCATATTTATATGACTT